>NC_133531.1:39275092-39557862 GCF_048544455.1 Silene latifolia
AATTATTCACACAAGGAGTCACAATGACTAAAAAGATGGACAAATGCTTCACACAACAAGTCACAATGACTAATAAACATGGACAAATGCTTCACACAACGAGTCACAATGACTAATGAACAAGGACAATTGGTTCACACAACGAGTCACAATGACTAATAAAGATGGACAAATGTTTCACACAACGAGTCACAATGACTAATAAACAAGGACAAATGGTTCACACAATGAGTCACAATGACAAGGATAAATTATTCGCACAACGAGTCACAATGACTAATAAACATGGACAAATGCTTCATACAACGAGTCACAATGACTAATAAACATGGACAAATGCTTCACACAACAGTCACAATGACTAATGAACAAGGACAATTGGTTCACAAAACGAGTCACAAAGACTAATAAACATGGACAAATACTTTACACAACGAGTCACAATGACTAATAAACATGGACAAATGTTTCACACAACGAGTCACAATAACTAATGAACAAGGAAAATTAGTTCACACAATGACTCACAATAACAAGGACAAAAGGTTGATACAACGAGTCACAATGAGTAATAACCATGGACAAATGCTTCACACAACGAGTCACAATGACTAATAAACAAGGACAAATGGTTCACACAACGAGTCACAATAACAAGGATAAATTATTAACACAACGGGTCACAATGACTAATAAACATGGACAAATGCTTCACACAACGAGTAACAATGACTAATAAACAAGGTCAAATGGTTCACACAACGAGTCACAATGACTAATAAACATGGACAATTGTTTCACACAACGAGTCACAATGACTAATAAACATGGACAAATGTTTCACACAACGAGTCAAAATGACAAATGAACAAGGACAAATGGTTCACACAATGAGTCACAATGAGTCACAATGACTAATAAACAAGGACAAATGGTTCACACATCGAGTCACAATGACAAGGATAAATTATTCATACAAGAAGTCACAATAACTAATAAACATGGACAAATGCTTCACACAACGAGTCACAATGACTAATAAACATGGACAAATGCTTCACACAACGAGTCAAAATGACTAATGAACAAGGACAATTGGTTCACACAACGAGTCACAATGACTAATAAACATGGACAAATGTTTCACACAACGAGTCACAATGACTAATAAACATGGACAAATGGTTCACACAACGAGTAACAATGACTAATAAACAAGAACAAATGGTTCACACAACGAGTCACAATGACTAATAAACATGGACAATTGTTTCACACAACGAGTCACAATGACAAATGAACAAGGACAAATGGTTCAAACAATGAGTCACAATGACTTTATAAGTTTGCATGCATAAGATCACCAATTAATTTTATGACAAATTAACCTAAAACATATAAGAATATGTTAGTATATAGATCTACTTTTCCTTCAATCGGTATCATGAGCCATGGTTGTTTGCACGCAAATCGGTTAAAAGTTTTTCCGAGTTATATGATTAACATACAAAACTTGTTTAATTTGTGTTATTATGAAATATCACGAAATAAATTTATGAATGTTAAGTTTCTGTCCTAAAATGTTTTTAGGATATTTTGGTTAATTTATGGATTTTTATTGTTCATATTATACAATAATGGCATTAAAATATGATTTTATGAATAAAAATGTCATTTTCGGACTAAAATTAGCTAAACGTCGAATTTTCTTGTGATTTTTGGATATGTTGTCACATATATTATTTTGAGATGACCTGTAAATTTTCATAATTTTTGGACTTCTTATGCTCGAAAAATGGATTTTTCATTATTAAAATCGGATTTAGATGAAAATAGGTTAATATGAGATAAATTTCGAATCTAGTCATAGAAATTTAGTATGTTGTCACATGCAATTTTACAAGATGTGTGTAAAATAATAGGCTATATTGAAGTCTTTATGCATGATTTATGATTTTTTGAAGAAAAATAGCATAAATAGTGACTTAATTAGTGAAATATTAATAAAACATACTCCATGACTAAGGAAAAACGTCACATGTTGCATTTTATTATCTTTTACAGATCTAAAATTGAAAAGTTGATGAATATAATTTTTCTCATGTTTTTATGATTATTTTTGTTAAAACCGATAAACCGCAACATTGTTTTTCCCGGATAAAATTCGAAATTTTTAACCTAAGATTCGAACATTATGAGTGTCATGGTATTTTTCCAGAATGTTAATGAGTTTAAATTTCAAATTTTGAATTTATTTGAAATTTTGTGATTTATTTGAAGTTTATAGCTTATTTTTGTATTTTTAGGTCCATTAATGAACAATTTTAGAAATTTGAGTTAATTATGGTCAAATAATTAGTGAAGACTAAATTTTGAGTCCTAAGAGGTTAGGGTAATTAACTTATGCATAAATATGAATTTACGTAATTTTTGTGATTATAAAACGTTGAATCACGCAAATCCGTAAAAACCGTGTAATATACGATATTGGCTACTTAAAGGCGATTTAGCATAAAATTGGGCATGTTCATACATATTATAATGCTGCATTTTCTTTATGATTGTCATAATTTTTTTTATGTAATTTTTGAATCATGTAATTTTTACTTAGTATGGCCTTAGTTTTTAATTGGTATTACCCGAAATGTATGGGAATATCGATTCGGTTGTAATTTATTGTGATCTCGTATCACCGTTTTGTAATTTAATAGATTTATTTTATTTTAATTACAAATGTATAATAGGAAATTATGTAATTTATTATGTAATTTATTTATTCCGGAGTTCCATAAAGACGGAGTCATTCAAGAAGGCGATACATAAAGACGGTGTTACCTCGAGATGCGTGCCAAAACCGAAGTTCAAGGGACCAATGGAGTTGGTTTCCGAATATGTAATAGTTAAATAGTTTTCTGTTTTAGGAAGGCCATACTAGGATTTAATTTATGCTTTGCATTTTATTTATATGTCGCATGCATCGCTAAATCGCCATAACTAAAACATGAATTATCATTTAAATCGAGTATTTCGACCGTGTCAATTATAATTATCGTAGTTCACCGCTTTAGTTCACTTAAAACGTGATAGATAATAAATTGACATGACCTCTCGCTAAAAATAATCAATTGAGACATAGCCTTACCAAATAGTAGAAACCATGAAAACCTATTTCGCGAGGGAGTGCACTCGGCCCTACCGGGGTACAAACCTTGTTACGTAGGGGAAGTGGGTGATAAATGTCTATCCACCGAATTCATGTTGATAAGGGATGAATCGGCCCTACCGTGCCCAAGTTGATGTGGATTTGGATTCATGGACACATTTATTCGAAATTTGGATTGAGCTCAACGGAAGTATTCGTGACCGTAGTCGCATGTGTTCCGGGCTAAAGATAAATGTTAATGTAATTTTATCGACCAAGAGTTCTAAAAGTAGAATCGATTAAAGAGTTAATCCACCGAGTTATATTGATAAGGGATGAATCGGCCCTACCGTGCCCAAGTTAATATGAATTTGGATCTTGGAATCATTTATAATAGTTGGGTAGAGGTCACTATATAAATGCTTTACTTGTTAAATTATTTACAAGTATTATTAAAACGATAAATGTTAAGTTTTCCACTATTCCGTTATCATATTGTTCTATTTCTTTACCACAATTCATATACGATATCATTTCGATTTTTCCAATCTCCATTAAAACATCGTAACTAAAGACAAATATGAATTTGCTTCTAAAACCACTAAAGAACCATTGCTAAGGATCTCTTGTAAAGAGTATAGATTAAAGTTATTCATTATCAAACAGGTTTTTGATTCTTGACTAACACATCTACTTACAATGGATTGTTATTCATACTTAATTGAATTAAGTACCTTGAAGCGATAAATTATTTTGGTAATTAGATTTGTCAGAATTCGTAATTGACCAAAATAACGCAACCACTTCAATGAAAGTTTTAAGACTAAAACGAACAAATGAAGAGTAATCTTCATGAATTCAATTTTGCTTCTCAAAGCAAAGACTCATTGAAATGAGTGGGAGCATTCTCTTAAACCGTTAAGAAAAGGACGAGGTTCAAGAAGTAAAGATTTTAATGGAATTGATACAAGGTAATGTCAAAAGTAAAGTTGTTGAGAATAGCTATACTAAACCTATCAATCCCGACCGATAAAGTTTCCACTGTCTTAAATGTTGGACACTAGAAAGGAAACTACCCCAAATTATTGAAGAATCAACAAGTTAGTTGTGGGACATCTAATGGGACCTTCTTCTTTAAATGTTTATTTGATTAAACATAAATTTTGCTAGTACCACTTCGTCAATATTAGAAACAAGTGGAGGTTTTCATCATTGTATTCGACACATAAGATGATTAGAATATGACGACTAGCAACAATAATGTCGAGAGATAGAGTAATTGTGTACTCAATCTAGTTTTTGGATTTAAAGTTGTACTTAATTGTGACTATTAAGTGCATAAACTCTAAATAAGAATATAAACTTGTTAAGATACAAAAGAGGTTTTCACTTTTGTGACCCTATACAACACGATTTGATGTATGGCTAGCCCATTATCAAGGTGATTATATTCTAAACCAAACTAGAATGATATATCATGTAGATGATGTAAGATTCAAATTGGTAACCCAAGATTAAATCTTAAATTTTGGAATGATGAACGCAAAGAGTTATCGAGTACTCTTGAAACCATTAGATTGTTAATGGTATATGCATATCTTGTATTCAAAGCAAGATGTCTCGTGCCTTTTGGTTGAAAAGGAGATCGAGGTTATAAATCATTGATCCATTATAGGTTGATCATTTTCTTTTACCAACGATTTAAGTTGACGCTAATATGTTCACTTAATAAGGTAAATAGAGAAATCTTTGAAGAATTTCAAAGAGTTCAAGGAATCACGATTTAGTCGTGATGGGATTATCAAAGTGAAGACTTTGATATAAGCCAAAAGAAATGTGATATAGTATCACTAATAAACATGGACAAATGCTGTTGGAATATGTGTCCTCTGACAATAATGCGATCACGACTGTTGATCATGATGATCACATGTTTAAGTCTCATTATAAAGAATACAATTGGGAAGTAATATTTTACTGTCAACTGGTCCACACATATCGGTAATGATTGGCTGACTAGAGTTTGACATTACTGTCGTGCGACGGTGGTGATCAGTTGATCCCCTAGGTCATACCTAAAGGGCAACACTCATAATTGATCAATTAATTGATCGTATAACGTTACGAGTCAATTAATTTATTTAAAATTGACGGACGATTTTGGAAGTAATATTTACGTATCTCATTGGAATTTGATTAAATGAGATACTGATCGAGTAATCGTCGAATTGTTTCATTACTCAGATGAAATTATTGTTTAAGGAAACAATTGAAATTGAATGAATTATTATAAATACAAGTTGATGTGATTTATAATTGGTAAAATATTTTGGTACAAGTAATTATGAATTACTAAGTCGATTTTTGTTTATGACGTATTTTTATTAATACGTTGATTTTTAATATGTTAAAAATACATAGCAATTTTATGTGACATGTGACATGTGACATATTGACAAATTGACAAAAATAAAATGGATTCCATTTTACATATGTAAACCGAAATAATGGAAGGATGAGGAATTACATTAGGTTAATTATTTTAGTGGTAAGCAAAATGATTACCTACTAAACTAGCCATGCAAACTAGTTGTCATTGTAAAGAGCAACTAGAGCATGCATTGGCTCCCTCTACCCCCCCTTCTTCCACCCGGTTTTAGGAGGGTTTTTCCTCTTATTTTACCTATTATACACAAAAATATTTTGTGGTATCATTCATTCATTCACTCATCAAAAATATTTTAGAGAGATAAAATATTTCACCTTCCTTTCTCCTCTTTCTCAACCGGTTTTGGGAGATAAACCAAATAATTTTTGGGTCAATTTTTCTTACAAATTTAATATTGTCTAGTATACATAATATTAATTTTATTAAGAGTGTGTCTTGGGTATAAATCCGTGGGAGAGATCCTATACTTGGGTCTTTGTTCATCCATTGAGGAAAGCACAAGAACAAGAGAGAAAGAGATCTCTCTTGTGCCCTAATAAACCGAAAATCCAATGTAAGATAAAGATTTCTTCTTTATATTGTTTATAAGTTTGCATGCATAAGATCACCAATTAATTTTATGACAAATTAACCTAAAACATATAAGAATATGTTAGTATATAGATCTACTTTTCCTTCAAATGCTTCACACAACAGTCACAATGACTAATGAACAAGGACAATTGGTTCACAAAACGAGTCACAAAGACTAATAAACATGGACAAATGTTTCACACAACGAGTCACAATGACTAATAAACACGGACAATTGGTTGACACAACGAGTCACAATGACAAGGACAAATTATTCACACAAGGAGTCACAATGACTAATAAACATGGACAAATGCTTCACATAACGAGTCACAATGACTAATAAACATGGACAAATGCTTCACACAACGAGTCACAATGACTAATGAACAAGGACAATTGGTTCACACAATGAGTCACAATGACTAATAAACATGGACAAATGTTTCACACAACGAGTCACAATGAATAATGAACAAGGACAAATGGTTCACACAACGAGTCACAATGACTAATGAGAAAAAGACAATTGGTTGACACAACAAGTCACAATGACAAGGATAAATTATTCACACAAGGAGTCACAATGACTAAAAAGATGGACAAATGCTTCACACAACGAGTCACAATGACTAATAAACATGGACAAATGCTTCACACAACGAGTCACAATGACTAATGGACAAGGACAATTGGTTCACACAACGAGTCACAATGACTAATAAATATGGACAAATGTTTCACACAACGAGACAAATGTTTCATACAACGACTCACAATGACTAATAAACAAGGACAAATGGTTCACACAATGAGTCACAATGACAAGGATAAATTATTCACACAACGAGTCACAATGACTAATAAACATTGACAAATGCTTCATACAACGAGTCACAATGACTAATAAACATGGACAAATGCTTCACACAACAGTCACAATGACTAATGAACAAGGACAATTGGTTGACAAAACGAGTCACAAAGACTAATAAACATGGACAAATGGTTCACACAACGAGTCACAATGACTAATGAACACGAACAATTGGTTGACACAACGAGTCACAATGACAAGGACGAATTATTCACACAAGGAGTCACAATGACTAATAAACATGGACAAATGCTTCACACAACGAGTCACAATGACTAATAAACATGGACAAATGCTTCACACAACGAGTCACAATGACTAATGAACAACGACAATTGGTTCACACAACGAGTCACAATGACTAATAAACATAGACAAATGTTTCACACAACGAGTCACAATGACTAATAAACATGGATAAATGGTTCACACAACGAGTAACAATGACTAATAAACAAGAACAAATGGTTCACACAACGAGTCACAATGACTAATAAACATGGACAATTGTTTCACACAACGAGTCACAATGACAAATGAACAAGGACAAATGGTTCACACAATGAGTCACAATGACTAATAAACAAGGACAAATGGTTCACACAACGAGTCACAATGACTAATGAACAAGGACAATTGGTTAACACAACGAGTCACAATAACAAGGATAAATTATTAACACAACGAGTCACAATGACTAATAAACATGGACAAATGCTTCACACAACGAGTAACAATGACTAATAAACAAGGACAAATGGTTCACACAACGAGTAACAATGACTAATAAACAAGGACAAATGGTTCACACAACGAGCCACAATGACTAATAAACATGGACAAATATTTCACACAACGAGTCACAATGACTAACAATGACTAATAAACAAGGACAAATGTTTCACACAACCAGTCACAATGACAAATGAACAAGGACAAATGGTTCACACAACGAGTCACAATGACTAATGAGAAAAAGATAATTGGTTGACACAACAAGTCACAATGACAAGGATAAATTATTCACACAAGGAGTCACAATGACTAAAAAGATGGACAAATGCTTCACACAACGAGTCACAATGACTAATAAACATGGACAAATGCTTCACACAACGAGTCACAATGACTAATGAACAAGGACAATTGGTTCACACAACGAGTCACAATGACTAATAAACAAGGACAAATGGTTCACACAACGAGCCACAATGACTAATAAACATGGACAAATGTTTCACACAACGAGTCACAATGACTAACAATGACTAATAAACAAGGACAAATGTTTCACACAACGAGTCACAATGACAAATGAACAAGGACAAATGGTTCACACAACGAGTCACAATGACTAATGAGAAAAAGATAATTGGTTGACACAACAAGTCCCAATGACAAGGATAAATTATTCACACAAGGAGTCACAATGACTAAAAAGATGGATAAATGCTTCACACAACGAGTCACAATGACTAATAAACATGGACAAATGCTTCACACAACGAGTCACAATGACTAATGAACAAGGACAATTGGTTCACACAACGAGTCACAATGACTAATAAAGATGGACAAATGTTTCACACAACGAGTCACAATGACTAATAAACAAGGACAAATGGTACACACAATGAGTCACAATGACAAGGATAAATTATTCTGTGACACCCTTAAATTTAGCGATAAATAAACACGTAAATTCTACCGAAAAACTGACAGGATATGTTTGTAATTGGTTCAACTAGACAAAACCTGTAATTTTTAAAATTTTCCTAAACCATTCACAAACATCTCCAACTTAAGAGTGCCTAAAACCTGCAAATGCAAACCAACTAATTTACATAACCCAACTAAAGTTGCGAGAACATAGAGATACAAACCCAAGGTAAAAGAGGGAGACATATGTCCCTTCAAAATATATACATAACCAAGAGTTAAAAGGTTACTACAAAAATAGCCAAACTAGGTCCAAGGTTCTTTTGCTGACTAGCTCGTCTGTGTCCCCATCTAATTCTTCAACCTGTCAATCGCATTTTATACAAACATGAAAGCCACAATTCAGTGGGGAGTAACTTCGAGTCCTCCCAGCCACGAAACGTCATATTTAATGTAACAAGTAATGAAACATGTAAACAACAAGATAAATAATTCAATTATCAAGTATTCTAACATATGACCCCTAAACTGACCAAATTAAACTATCATGTGAAACATATAACAAATAGTAATCCAAACTTTATCAATTGTAACCGGCTTACATCTCACCTATTACAATTCATAAAATCACCATACAAGAAAGGGCAATATATCAAAGACAGGCATAAGTTCTTAGCACCGTCAATAGTCACTCAGAACTCGAGTCTATACCACGAGGTAGGGAAGGTAATCGAACCGGTATCTTGGCTCAACGGTTAATATGAATAAAACATGGCCAAGACACAACACAACCCTAGCCTAAAATCACAGAGACCTAGACATGCGGATACACACCACCGCACCCAAGACCCACAATTTTTCTAAAACAAAGTGAGTACCCTAAGGAGTCCACCAAAGGGTTGGCTAGTACTTAAGCTGACCACTTACTATCAAAATAAGTAACGAGGTCATGCCCCAACTTGGATATAAACCCACCAAGTCAGGAACACAAAGGCTATTAAGCAGTGAACATATACTCGTCAAAGACTATAAAGACCTATCTATGACAAACACAACAACCTGCAAGAAGTATTCAATACCAATTTCCAATTCTGGCAATATTAACAATATTAAAGGTTTCAGGGAATCTAGGGCCGTTTCTACAATATAAGAAACTATTAAATTCAACCAACTATACATGAAAACTAAAAACTTGATAAATGGCCTAAAACAAGAAAAAGGCCGATTATCCAATTCATATAAAATTTCATCCAACCGAATTTTTACCCGCAACCCCAGCCCTGCGACAGGTACGGGTTAAATTGCGGCTGACCAATCACACAATTGACTGACATCGAATCGACCAAAGGGACCAAGGCTCGATTTTGATAATCATCCAACATTACAATTATCGCTATATAATTCATTCTGAGTCTATTCTTTACAATTTCATTTTCTAACCTATACTAACATGTGCAACTACCAATATAAACATAATTTTTACCTTTAACATAATTTTTACTACTAATATGATTTAATTCAAAAGTGTACTCATATGTAACTCATACTAACTATGACATTAATAAACCCGAAATGACAAATATTGCATGGAAAACCGCGAAACAAGCAACGGGCCAACCCGGCCAGCCGTGGGCCTGCCGTGGGCCTCACGCACTGCTCTGCGGCTCGCCGCCACCCCTACACCTCCATTTTTTCTGTTTTTGTTCATTTTAACTCCGTCTGAAACATAATTAATCGTTCCCTAACCAAAAGACATGAATTAGCCATGCATGCAACCATATTATCATGTGGAATTAACTACTTAAATAAAAATCACAAAAACATACAAAAACAACAAAGAATGTGACGATTATTCGTCGAGTAACTCGAAATATGTTACCTTAAGCTAGAAAATGAGCAATTAGCACCTTGAAAACCAACCCTAATCTGCCGACTAACCACTATCTTCGACAATATACAAGTCCCCAAACTCGTCTTCCAATCCTTCACCTAAATAAACCATAAAAACACAATAATAAGAAAAAATACCGAAATTATGCCAAAATCGTCTTAAAACAACTTCAAGAAAACTGAAATTAAAATATACCAGGAGGTAGATCTCGAAAAGAGGATTCCGAAAATATAAATTATGTAAAAATCCGTCAAGAAATGAAGAAATTATGGTAAAAACTAGCTTGAATTTGATGAAAATGGTGTTTGTTTGGGTTTGGAATGTTAGAACATCAAGGAAGGTGATGGAAGAAAAGAAAAATCAGAAAAAAGGAAGGAAGGGGGAGGGTGCCGCGGGAAAAGGAAAGGAAAGGAGGAAGGTGCGGGTTTTAGTCGGGATTTTACGAGTCGGTTTTGGCTCGTTTCGATAATAATTAGAACCGCTTGTCAAATGCAAATTCCGACAAGACCAAAGTTCTTAAACACGAGATTACAAGAAAATTGAATACGCATACGACCCATTTCCAAAATCGTTTGCCCAATTTTCAATAGAGTTGTCATATTTCCCTGAAATGCCCTTATTTCGAAATAAAAAGTTTTTACACGGTTTAAACTATTTTTAAACATTTCGAAACTATCAAAATAAATACTTTTCTTCAAAATATAATAAAATTATATTTCTTTGAATTATTTTTACTTTAAATACATTAATATCAAATTTTACTTGATTAATAAATTACTTCCGCAATATATTAACGGTCCGAAATTACGGGGCGTTACAATCACCCCTCCTTTTAAAAAGTTTCGTCCTCGAAACTTAGAAGGAGAAATTATAGTATACAATATCTTAATAATATAACCATAAGAAAAATATAGGTATCATTTTAATGAAACGGTGATACTCTCGTTGATCAGACAAGAACATCACATTCATAACAAGACATAAAAATATTTCTACACCAATAAATGAGAAAACCCATTATTGGGACGTCTCCAATAACGAGATTTAACATTCACTAATGTTAAAACCATTTAAAATCATAAAAGCATTTTCAAAATTTTAGTTTAAAGTTCTATAATAAGAATAATATCTTTACTAATTATGATTAAACACGGCTTAGTAACTCGGTAAAAGAGTAAGAAAAAGAAATACCTTACGGAAATAAATCAAAATTTCATTTTCAAATATTTAAAAATAGGTTAGGTTTGCAGAAGTGACATAAACTTTTAAGAATGAATCGAAACTGGTAGCGTGAAAGTTTAGAAGTCGTACAAAAAAGGAAAGTAACTTAGATAGCATAAAAACAAAGTATGTTAAGAGAGCTCAAACTTAACCAAAAAGAGAGCTATAATGAATTTCATGGGGTAAGAATTGAAGTCGAACCTAACAGGGTGTCAAGGATGGAGTTTCATAGGTTACCAACATCAAACTTATGAGAGGAGTATGATGAAGTAAGGAAGAGAGGTATGAGCGGTAACGTTCATGATCAAGGAAGAAGGGAGATAAGACAACAAGGAAACGCCAGACACTCTTATCTCAAACAACAACATCACTCAAAACGGTTCCAGAAACTTCCTAACAACAAAACTCATAACCACATCACTCCCAAGGGTTTCCTCAATCGCTTATGTTACCTCTTCCTAATATATTCCCTGGGACAAGATATTTCAATATAAGTGTGATCTCATCGCCCCAAATCCTCAAACACCCCGAAACAACTTTCACAAGCCTAAGGTCAAGGCTTCCAACAAAGTTATATTCGTATACAACTAGTGTCAACTATGGTTTCCTCAAATATTCTACAAGGTTCTCATTTCAAAACAAGGTAGTAACTTACCAACCCCAAAATCCGAAAAATCAATAGGATCACAAGTTCCTCTATCCTTTTACTTATTAAGGATTGCCAAAAGCGGAACTACACTCAGCTACAACACCGTCCCATCATCTTAAGTACTCAATGCGACCTCAAGGTCTATAAAACTATAGGATTAACAAATTCTTCTCAATACTAAGTCTCTCTCAACTCAAGAACTCTCAAGAGCCAACTAATACCAAATCACATCACCAATCCATTATGGTCATCAACATCCCCAAGGAGTATTCTTTCAAACTTGACATCCTAAACTTACTTACCATCAAATTCTCAAGGAACAAGGTCATAATTGTAACAACACTTAATCACCTCAGAGTTCCTAAAACCATAAATTAAAATTATGTTCCTTAGCCTAACAATTGGTGTCAACCATACCATTACCCTTTCTAGTTACCAAAACAAGTGCTAAAACCTCCCAATAATGTAGCTTACTCTCACTCTCATACCATACCTCAAGTAGTAATCAATATTACTCACTAAAACCAACTAATAATCCCACATTTAACATTTCTCACACGGTAACATATACTTTATCAAACCCTCATCTCCAAAGTGATTATGGAAGCCAATCACAAACTCGACTACTTAGTCAATCCTATATCCTCAAGTCACATCTCACTAACTCTGTAAACATGGTCAACAAGGTACCAACTATACTAAGGAGATAAGGAGTGATAACGGGATAGAGAAACGGTAAAATATTTTCGAAGGGTGCAAGAGCCTGACAAGTTAGGAAACTAAGGAGTCGGACCGTATAGATAACGGTCGGCAAAAATAAGAGGTATTCGAGTTAAGAAGATATCTCGGGCAAGAAGAAGACACGTAAACTTTGGCATAAAAACAGGGTTCAATGATCGTTAAAGAGAAGGAAAGGAGAACAGAAGCAGCATAATGAAAGGGTTACTGCTTACCAAACACTCATCAAAGCTTATGATCGATGTGATAAGGTTACATCACTAAGGTGCTCAACAAAGCCCCAAAAGTCTACCAAATTATAAGACTAACAAGGACTCCACAATGGTAGGTATTCCTCAACTCAATTGGTTCTAAGAGCCAAAATCATTTCACCACACAAATTCATTTGTTACCACCCATGTCCCAAAGTGTCTTCTTTACAATTCTCGTCATTGAACTTCACTTACTATGCCATCCCCAAGTACCATAGCTTGTCTACTCCATCATCTCACCACTTAATACTTCTAGTCTCCGATACCATAAATTGGAATCACATCTTTGAACTCACGAACTACATCGAACAACATTCCACCAAAATTCACAAATCCAGATATGATTAATAAGGTCAACCACGTGTTCTCAAATTTCAAAAGGTCAACAAGGGCTACTCTATACTAGATTCGGTCAACTCGAAAGGTTTAACAAACTAACTAATTCCAAAGTACGATACCAATCCATTAAGCAACGTCAACGTCCTATTGTATTCCTTTCAAGGCCTACAAGGATTAGGGCTAACTATCATTCCTTTAATTCTCCACAAGAAACATCGAGACTCTCAAATGAAGTAGCTTAGGTTCATTCCATCTTATGTGCTAAGGTAGTACCCATGCTCAATCATCTATAACGAACAAGCTCTCAATAGACATAAATCCCAAGGTGTTTCTCAACCCACTAGACTCTCATATCAAGCACAACTAACAAGACTAACCAAAGGATCCCAAGTTATATTCTCCTATACAACTCAAACCTTAAACAATCAATTTCTCAACTCGTTCACGCCCTCCAATGATACATTCCCTCAAAACCGGGTTCTCTGGAACAAGGGGACTATCCCGCGGAATAAAAGGAAGGTGTCCACAAGGACTCTTATTATAAGAAGAAAACGAACCAAGGATGAATCGGGAGAAAGAATTGAAAAGTAGTTACCAAGGCGAGAAAAGAGGAATTTGAAAGACGAATAAACAACGAGTTTGGAAGATTAAGGTAAGATACACAGAATACGGAAAGAAATACTCGCTGTGTAAACTATTTGACCTTGTTCATTAGTCCTTGTGACTCATTGTGTGAACCATTTGTCCTCGTTATGTTAACCATTTGTCCTTGTGACTCGTTGTGTGAACCACTTGTCCTTCTTCATTAGTTCTTGTGGCTCGTTGTGTGAACCATTTATCCTTGTTCTTTAGTCCTTGGTCCTTGTTGTGTGAAACATTTGTCCTTGTTTATTAGTCCTTGTGACTCGTTGTGTAAACCATTTGTCTTTTTTATTGTGACTTGTTGTGTGAACCATTTTTCCTTGTTCATTAGTCCTTGTGACTCGTTGTGTGAACCATTTGTCCTTGTTCATTAGTCCTTGTGACTCGTTGTCTAAACTATTTGACCTTGTTCATTAGTCCTTGTGACTCGTTGTGTGAATCATTTGTCCTCGTTATGTTAACCATTTGTCCTTGTGATTCGTTGTGTGAACCATTTTTCCTCGTTCATTAGTCCTTGTGACTCGTTGTGTGACATTTGTGGTTGATTAGTCCTTGTGACTCGTTGCGTAAACTATTTGTCCTTATTCATTAGTCCTTGTGACTCGTTGTGTGAACCATTTGTCCTTGTTCTTTAGTCCTTATGACTCGTTGTTTAAACCATTTGTCCTTGTTTATTAGTCCTTGTGACTCGTTGTGTTAACCATTTGTCCTTGTTATTGTGACTTGTTATGTGAACCATTTTTCCTTGTTCATTAGTCCTTGTGACTCGTTGTGTTTACCATTTGTCCTTGTTCATTAGTGAAGGAAATGTAGATTCATATACATGCTAACATACTCATATATGTCGAAATTAATTTGTCATAAAATTAAATGTGGATTTTATGCATGCAAACAATATAAAAATAGAGGAGAAATCATGTCCTTACATTGATGATTTCGGTATAATGGGCACAAGAGAGATCACCTTTCTCTCTTGTTCTTGAGCTTTCCCTTATGGATGAACCAAGATCCAAGTGTAGGATCTCTCCCTAAGCTTTATACCCAAGGCTTTCTCTTAATTTAATTAATATTACAAGAACTAGTATAATATTAATTAGGTAGAAAATTGAACCAAAAATTTATAATACACTTGTATATTTCGGTTTTTGGGGAGGAAGAAGATGGGAGTTTTTATCTCTCTAAATTCTTATTTTTAGATTATTGAAAGAATGAATGAATAATGACATTTCATTATTGTATATGAGGTAAATTAAGAGGAAAAACAATTAGTTTTTCACTCTTAAAAACCGGACCAAGGAGAGAGGGAGGAGAGCCAATGCATGCCCTCATTTGTCTTCACAATGTATTATAGGGTTGCATGGCTACATTTGCTTTTAATCATTATGTTTACCACTTAAAATGTAAACACAATTTTAGCCTAATTCTCCTCCAATTTTTCGGCACTTTACATAATATGGATTCCATATTATTTTTGTCAATTGTCAATATGTCACATGTCATATGTGACATAAATTTGTTATGTATTTTTAACATATTAAAAATCAACGTATTAATAAAATACGTCACACACAAAAATCGACTTAGTAATTTCATAATTACTTGTGCCAAAATATTTTACCATTTATAAATCACAACAGATTGTATTTATAATAATTCATTCAATTTCAATTGTTTCTTTAAACAATAATTTCATCCGAGTAATGATACAATTCAATTACTCAGACCGTATCTCATTTAATCACATTTCAATTTGATACGTAAATTTTACTTCCAAAATCATCCGTCAATTTTCAAGTAATTTAATTAACTCGTAACATTATACGACTAATTAAATAATCAATTAAGAGTGTTGCCCTATAGGTATGACCTAGGGGTCAATCGATCACCACCGTCACACGACAGTAATGTCAAACTCTAGTCAGCCAATCATTACCGATATATGTTGACCAGTTGACAGTAACAATATTACTTCCCAATTGTATTCTTTATAATGAGATTTAAACATGTGATCATCATGATCAACAGTCGTGATCGCATTACTGTCGGAGGACACATATTCCAACATAATAAACAAGGACAAATGGTTCACACAACGAGTCACAATGACTAATAAACATGGACAATTGTTTCACACAACGAGTCACAATGACTAATAAACATGGACAAATGTTTCACATAACGAGTCACAATGACAAATGAACCAAGACAAATGGTTCACACAACGAGTCATGACTAATGAACAGGGACAATTGGTTGACACAATGAGTCACAATAACAAGGATAAATTATTAACACAACGAGTCACAATGACTAATAAACATGGACAAATGCTTCACACAACGAGTAACAATTACTAATAAACAAGGACAAATGGTTCACACAACGAGCCACAATGACTAATAAACATGGACAAATGTTTCACACAACGAGTCACAATGACTAACAATGACTAATAAACAAGGATAAATGTTTCACACAACGAGTCACAATGACAAATGAACAAGGAAAATGGTTCACACAACGAGTCACAATGACTATGGAGAAAACGACAATTGGTTGACACAACGAGTCACAATGACAAGGATAAATTATTCAAACAAGGAGTCACAATGACTAATAAACATGGGCAAATGCTTCAAACAACGAGTCACAATGACTAATAAACATGGACAAATGCTTCACACAACAGTCACAATGACTAATGAACAAGGACAATTGGTTCACAAAACGAGTCACAAAGACTAATAAACATGGACAAATGCTTCACACAACGAGTTACAATGACTAATAAACATGGACAAATGTTTCACACAACGAGTCACAATAACTAATAAACATGGACAAATGCTTCAAACAACAGTCACAATGACTAATGAACAAGGACAATTGGTTCACAAAACGAGTCACAAAGACTAATAAACATGGACAAATGCTTCACACAACGAGTTACATTGACTAATAAACATGGACAAATGGTTCACGCAACGAGTCACAATGACTAATAAACATGGACAATTGTTTCACACAACGAGTCACAATGAGTAATAAACATGGACAAATGGTTCACACAACGAGTCACAATGACTAATAAACAAGGACAAATGGTTCACACAACGAGTCACAATGACTAATAAACAAGGATAAATGGTTCACACAACGAGTCACAATGACAAGGATAAATTATTCACACAAGGAGTCACAATGACTAATAAACATGGACAAATGCTTCACACAACGAGTCACAATGACTAATAAACATGGACAAATGCTTCACACAACGAGTCACAATGACTAATGAACAAGGACAATTGGTTCACACAACGAGTCACAATGACTAATAAACATGGACAAATGCTTCACACAACGAGTCACAATGACAAATGAACCAAGACAAATGGTGTTGGGAAATGTGTCCTCAACAATAGTGCGATCACATGATTTAAATATCATTATTAAATCTCATGCCAAGAATACGAAAGGGATGATACATTACATATATAGTCAACTGGTCCACACATATCGGTAATGATTGGTCAAGCTAGAGTTTGACATTACTGTCGTGCGACGGTGGTGATCAGTTGATCCCTTGAGGTCACACCTAAAGGACGATTCCCTTAAATTGAAAAGGTTAATTAGTTGTATACCGATATAGATTAATTAATTCCTTAAAATTGAACAATTCGATTTGTGAGAGAGAATATTGATATCTTATTGTAATGGGATTAAATAAGATTTATTTTAGTAATAAAATGCTTTGTTGCTAAAATTATCTATTGTTTGAGAAACAATAAAGATAAGAATGAATGGTCAATTATAATTACAAGAAGTTGTGGATTATAACTATATGACCCATTTTATTTATGTGATCAAGTATCACTAGTCAATTTGTTGTATGTAATTTAATTAATTCATGAAATGATATTTATGTGATAAATATGCATTAAAATTAATTAATAACATGTTTCTCATAACATGTGACATATTGTGTGACAAGTAACAAATTGACAAAATAAAATGGTAGTCCATTTTACATATGGACCAAAATATTGTAGGTAGTGGAGGATGATGGGTGTATTATTTTAATGCCTAAAATTATTGTAATCATACCTATTATTACATAGCCTTACACCTACAATATTGATAAGACAAAAAGGTAAAAAGCAAAGACCATGCATTGGTCTTTTGGGACTCCTCCAACCGGTTTTTGGAGGGTGAGTAGAGAATTTTTATTCTCTAATTTTTATCTATCATTCATTCTAAATTTACACATGCAAAATGTTCATGTATAATTTCCTCTCTTCTCTCTCTTCCATCTTCATCAAAAAGGATGAGATTTCAATCTAAATTGTTCACATGAATTACTAAGATTACTAGAAGTAGTATATGAGTATTAGTAATAGATTTTAAGGTAAACTACATTGCAAACATCTAGTACATGTTTATTTGTGGGTTTAAGGGATTGTCTTGGGTGCAACTAATTGGAGGGCTTCTAATTTGAAGTCAAGAATGTTCATCCATTAATGGAAAGCTCAAGAACTAACAAGAAGGAGATCTTGTTAGTGCCCAATATGACCGAAATAATTATGGTGAGAAAATGTTTTCTTATCTTCTTTTATTAAAGTTTGCATGCATAAAATCCATGTTTAATTTTATGACAAATTAATTTATAACATATATGAGTATATTTTTGTATAAAGATCTACATTTCCTTCAATCGGTATCATGAGCCACGGTTTTTGCATGCAAATCGGTTAAAAGTTTTTCCGAGTTATAAAGAATAACATATAAAACTTGTATATTTTATGTTATTATGATATATCACGAAATTCATCCATGCATGTTAATATTTCTGATCCTAAAATGTTTTAGGATATTTTGGTTAATTTTACGGATTTTTATTGTTCATATTATACAATAATGACATTTAAATATGATTTTATGAGTAAAAATGTCATTTTTTGTCTAAAATTTGCTATACTTCGAATTTTCCAGTGATTTTTGGATATGTTGTCACATATATTATTTTGAGATAACCTGTAAATTTTCATAATTTTTGGACTTGTTATGCTCGAAAAATGGATTTTTCATTATTAAATTCGGATTTAGGTGAAAAATAGGTTAATATGAGTTAAATTTCGAATCTGGTCATAGTTTTTTAATATGTTGTCACATGCAATTTTACAAGATGTGTGTAAAATAATTGGCTATAAAGAAGTCTTTTTGCATGATTTATGGATTTTTGAAGAAAAATAGCATAAATAGTGACATTATTAGTGAAAAATTAATAAAACATAATCTATGACTTGAGAAAAACATCAAATGTTGCATTTTATTATCTTTTTCAGATCTAAAATTGAAAAGTTAATGGATATAATTTTTCTCATGTTTTATGATTATTTTAGTTAAAATCGATAAACCGCAACATTGTTTTTCGGGAAAATTTCGAAATTTTTAACCTAAGTTTATGAACATTATGAGTGTCATGGTATTTTTCCAGAATGTTCATGAGTTTAAATTTCAAATTTTTAATTTATTTGAAGTTTAGTGATTTATTTGAAGTTTAATAGCTTATTTTTGTAATTTTTGGACTATTTATGAACAATTTTAGTAATTTAAGTTATTTATGGTCAATTTATTAGTGAAGACTAAATTTTGAGTCCTAAGTGGTTAGGGTAATTAACTAGTGCATAAATATGAATTTATGTAATTTTTGTGATTATAAAATGTTTAAATCACGCAAATCCGTAAAAACCGAGTAATATACGATATTGGCTAATTAAAGGCGATTTAGAATAAAATGAAGCATGTTCATACATATTATAATGCTGCATTTTTCCTTTATGATTGTCATAATTTTAATTTATGTAATTTTGAATTATGTAATTTTACTTAGTATGGCCTTAGATTTTAATTGGTATTTCCCGAAATGTTTGGGAATATCGATTCGGTTGTAATTTTTATTGTGATCTCGTATCACCGTTTTGTAATTTAATAGATTTATTTTAGTTACAAATGTATAATAGGACATTATGTAATTTATTATGTAATTTTATTCATTCCGGAGTTCCCAAAGACGGATTTCTTCAAGAATGGCGATACATAAAGACGGTGTTACCTCGAGATGCGTGCTACAACCGAAGTTCAAGGGACTAATGGAGTTGGTTTCCGAATATGTAATAGTTAAAGAGTTTTTCTATTTTAGGAAAGGCCATACTAGGATTTATTTATTTTTATGCTTGCATTTTATTTTATGTCACATGCATTGCTAAATCGCCATAACTAAACATGCATTATCTTTTCATCGAGTTTATCGACCGTGTCAATTAGAATTATCGTAGTTCACCGCTTTAATTCACTCAAAACGTGATAGATAATAAATTGACATGACCTCTCGCTAAAACAATCAATTGAGACATAGCCTTACCAAATAGTAGAAACCATGAAAACCTATTTCGCGAGGGAGTGCACTCGGCTACCCCGGGGTACAAACCTTGTTACGTAGGGGAAGTGGGTGATAAATGTCTATCCACCGAATTCATGTTGATGAGGGTTTCATCGGCTACCCCGTGCCTAAGTTAATGTGGGTTTGGATAATGGACACATTTATTCGAAATTTGGATTGAACTCAACAAAAGTAATTGATAAGGGTTTCATCGGCTACCCCGTGCCCTTGTTGATGTGTTTTGGGCTATAGATAAATATTAGAGTAATTTTATCGACCGAGAGTTCTAAAAGTAGAATCGATTAAAGAGTTAATCCACCGAGTTATATTGATAAGGGTTTCATCGGCTACCCCGTGCCCAAGTTAATATGAATTTGGATCTTGGAATCATTTATCATAGTTGGGTAGAGGTCACTATGTAAATGCTATACTTGTTTACAAGTATTAATATAACGATGAATGTTTTGTTTTCCACTATTCCGTTATCATATTGTTCTATTTCTTTACCACAATTCATATACGATATCATTTCGTTTTTTGATTCAAATCTCCATTAAAACATCGTAACTAAAGACAAATATGAGTTTGCTTCTAAGACCTCGAATTATCCATTGTAAGGATCTCTTGTAAAAGGTATAGATTAAAGTTATTCATTATCAAACAGGTTTTTGATTCTTGACTAACACATCTACTTACAATGAATTATGTTTCATATACTTAATTGAATTAAGTACCTTGAAGCGATAAATTGTTTTGGTAACTAGATTTGTTGGAAATCAAAATTGACCAAAATAACGCAACCACTTCAGTGAAAGTTTTAAGACTAAAACGAACAAATGAAGAGTAATCTTCATGAATTCAATTTTGCTTCTCAAAGCAAAGACTCATTGAAATGAGTGGGAGCATTCTCTTAAATCGTTAAGATGAGGACGAGGTTCAAGAAGTAATGGAATTGATACAAGGTAATGTTAAAGGTAAAGTTGTTGAGAATGACGATACTAAACCTATCAATACCGACCGATAAAGTTTCCAATGTCTCAAATGTTGGACACGAGAAAGGAAACTACCCCAAATTATTGAAGAATCAACAAATTAGTTGTGGGACATCTAATAGGATCTTCTTCTTTAAATGTTTATTTGATTAAACACAAACTTTGCTAGTATCACTTCAAATATTAGAAACCAATGGAGGTTTTCATCATTATGTTTGACACATAGGATGATTAGAATATGACGACTAGCAACGACGAAGTCGAGAGAATGAGTCATTGTGTACTAAATCTAGTTTTTGGGTTTGGAGTGGTACTTAATTGTGACTATTAAGTACATAAACTCTAAATAAGAATACAAATTTGTTAAGATACAAAAGAGGTTTCACTTTTGTGACCCTATACACCATGATTTGATGTATGGCTAGCCCATCATCAAGGTGATTATATTCTAAACCAAACTAGAATGATATATCATGAAGATGATGCAAGACTCAAATTGGTAACCCAAGATTAAACCTTAAATTTTGGAATGATGAACGCAAAGAGTTATCGAGTACTCTTGAAACCATTAGATTTTTAATGGTATATGCGTATCTTGTATTCAAAGCAAGATGTCTCATGCCTTTTGGATGAAAAGGAGATCGAGGTTGTAAATCATTGATCCAAAATAGGTTGATCATTTTCTTTTACCAACGATTTAAGTTGACGCTAATATGTTCACTTAATAAGGTAAATAGAAAAATCTTTGAAGAAGTTTAAAGAGTTCAAGGAATCACGATTAAGTCGTGAGGGGATTATCAAAGTGAAGACATTGATATAAGCCAAAGGAAATGTGATATAGTATCACAAGTTAATCTCTCTTAGCACGCATTATGGAATAATGTATGGTTGCATAAGAAATCAAACGCTATTCGATATGGTTTGAACTTCAATCAAGTTACTTTGAGTTACTTGATCCTTTTGGGGATATTATCATTTTTGTCTAAATTATTTTTCCACTAAATCGAATCATATGAGATATGAAATGGTAAGGTTACCATGTTTGTAAGTTTTTTACAAGAAACAAATGCTCATTTTTCCCTTTCAATTATCACGAGTACGACGGGTTTGCGGCTCATGAAGCTGTCTTTCTGAAATACAAGTTTATTTTTAGAAGACAGAGTGGGAGAAATTATTCAAAGAGCCACAAAGAATGTTATGTCGCAAGAAACTGGTCTTTCTTGACTACATGAGACGTTTTGTGTAAGAAGTTGTTTCTTTTAAACCTAGGAGGTTAAATTCGTCACTTGTTAAAAATGATGAATTCATGCTACTTTTAAGAAAGTAAAGAGCTTATAACTTACAAAAGAAATTGTTTGATTCAAGTTAATTACTTCTAGAAAGTAATGAACAAATGACTTACATAAGAGTGTTTAAGTCACAACTCAATACAAGGCTTAGAGCCATGAGAATCTGAAATAAAAGGCTTGATTAGTGACAAAGGGTTTTTGCACTAATAAAGAGATATTTCAATACAAGATTGGTTGCAAAGGGTTTTGCACTAATTGAAATGCTTAAGTCTATTTGGATCTTCTTAGGGATTGTGTTTCATTATGAGGTTATGAAATACATAACGAGTGAATCTAAAACCCACTTCTTCAATAGAAGGAATGTATTCAATACATGTCATGAGTTTTATAGATTCTTGCAATCCTAAGATAATGTGAAACTTAAGAGAGGGTCTTAAGTAGGACATCAATGAGTTAGAATCAACTTTTTGATCATGTGATAAAACATTTCTCGATAAGTCGAGAAGTTGTGTTTATACATGAAGTTTAGTGGGAGTTACGGAAATTTTAATTAGTCCGATATGTGGTTGACATATTGATCATTAAGAATGATTTAAGACTTTTGGAGTATTATAATACATCTTTAATATCCAGATTTATGAAGATAAATCCACATGATATTAGCGTCAATAAAAAGTCTTACGTTGATAAGATTTATGACTAGTTCAATTAAATTGAACATATTTGATTGATTTCATTTGCTTCCGCTGCCAAATCAATTAAATAGAAAATGATGTATAACACTTCATATACTTTGAGTATGATGAATTGTTTTCAAAATCGAATTTAAGTAATCTTTACCAAGTAAGTTATAAAGATTACCCTTAAGTGCTTGCAGAAGCATTAAGGAAGTAAAGCAAAGTATTTTTGATGCAATTTTGTGTAAGGGTGTTACACAAGTGACAATTGACAATTGAGATTGCGCATGGTTTCCGACAAAACCATAATCAAAACACATTAGGATGGTTAAGATACCATTGTGGCTATGATAATTAAGAAGTAGATTTTCTAGAATCGTTCTAGGCAATAAAGAACAATGAGAGATATTTATAACGGAAATTGAGTACACTTGCAATCATGAGATGTGCAAGAGGATGAGTCCCGCACACTGTGAAAACAGTGGGAGCTATTCTTAGGCTAAGAGGGCCTATGTCTTGATTGGATCTCGACACGTACTCGGAAAGTCGGAAAGTTTTGTGATGCAAATGTATACATTACAAAGGAAAACGAGTATGTAGTAAGGTTGAGTGAGGTACAAGAAATTGATAAAACCTACTAACCAAAGCCTTCTCAAAGGCTAAACATGATGGGTCATGTCATTTCAATTGAATTGAAATGAACAACTACGTACAAGATCAAATCAGATTATAGAACATGAAATAGTAATCAGGCATTGACTATTCATGTGTGATAATCGCATTTGTCGTTCGAGTTTTATTTTAAAACTCTTTTATTATACTTTGTTACATCCAAACGGGTTGTAGAGACAATTGAACCCCGTTAAAGTGAACACGGATTAGCATAGTATTCGCCCATAGTCACTTGTATGAGGTGACGTCTTGAAGTGACTAGAGTGTGATGCGATTGATGGCAAGTTCAAGTGCCATAGAGTCATGAGATATGACTAGTCGATCATATAGGCAGACTGTTAGGAACACTTTGTCGGGCAGTGACCGCTTATAGAGTTCTGGCAAATTTATAAAGCCTGGTCGTGGCGAGAGCTACTATAGTATTCTAATGAGTCGATTCTTTTGACTAAAGACTGTTCACCTAAGATGGCACAGTTTCAGATTAACTTTGATTTGTGTTACTACGACCTTCGTAAATGGGGTCAAATGGGCATATTTTGGGTTATGATGGCTGTGGCTAGTCGAAGGGAATAAGTGCGATAGGAATTGTCCACCCCCTTGTCAGGGTTAAAACAATATCTCAGGGCCACTCGAGGAGTAATGAACTGGAAATGCGTGGCCACGCTCGGAAGGTATCCATGGTGGATAAATTCCGGTCAATCAGTTATTCTCCAGATCGAGGAAACCACTCTCGATATGATCACTTGCAAGTACGACCCGAAAGACACCTTGCATTGAGTGGGAGATAGTAATAGGACAAGAGAATTGGTGACGCACACTTGTCGAGGACAAGTGGGAGATTGTTGGGAAATGTGTCCTCAACAATAGTGCGATCACATGATTTAAATATCATTATTAAATCTCATGCCAAGAATACGAAAGGGATGATACATTACATATATAGTCAACTGGTCCACACATATCGGTAATGATTGGCTGGCTAGAGTTTGACATTACTGTCGTGCGACGGTGGTGATCAGTTGATCCCTTGAGGTCACACCTAAAGGACGATTCCCTTAAATTGAAAAGGTTAATTAGTTGTATACCGATATAGATTAATTAATTCCTTAAAATTGAACAATTCGATTTGTGAGAGAGAATATTGATATCTTATTGTAATGGGATTAAATAAGATTTATTTTAGTAATAAAATGCTTTGTTGCTAAAATTATCTATTGTTTGAGAAACAATAAAGATAAGAATGAATGGTCAATTATAATTACAAGAAGTTGTGGATTATAACTATATGACCCATTTTATTTATGTGATCAAGTATCACTAGTCAATTTGTTGTATGTAATTTAATTAATTCATGAAATGATATTTATGTGATAAATATGCATTAAAATTAATTAATAACATGTTTCTCATAACATGTGACATATTGTGTGACAAGTAACAAATTGACAAAATAAAATGGTAGTCCATTTTACATATGGACCAAAATATTGTAGGTAGTGGAGGATGATGGGTGTATTATTTTAATGCCTAAAATTATTGTAATCATACCTATTATTACATAGCCTTACACCTACAATATTGATAAGACAAAAAGGTAAAAAGCAAAGACCATGCATTGGTCTTTTGGGACTCCTCCAACCGGTTTTTGGAGGGTGAGTAGAGAATTTTTATTCTCTAATTTTTATCTATCATTCATTCTAAATTTACACATGCAAAATGTTCATGTATAATTTCCTCTCTTCTCTCTCTTCCATCTTCATCAAAAAGGATGAGATTTCAATCTAAATTGTTCACATGAATTACTAAGATTACTAGAAGTAGTATATGAGTATTAGTAATAGATTTTAAGGTAAACTACATTGCAAACATCTAGTACATGTTTATTTGTGGGTTTAAGGGATTGTCTTGGGTGCAACTAATTGGAGGGCTTCTAATTTGAAGTCAAGAATGTTCATCCATTAATGGAAAGCTCAAGAACTAACAAGAAGGAGATCTTGTTAGTGCCCAATATGACCGAAATAATTATGGTGAGAAAATGTTTTCTTATCTTCTTTTATTAAAGTTTGCATGCATAAAATCCATGTTTAATTTTATGACAAATTAATTTATAACATATATGAGTATATTTTTGTATAAAGATCTACATTTCCTTCAATCGGTATCATGAGCCACGGTTTTTGCATGCAAATCGGTTAAAAGTTTTTCCGAGTTATAAAGAATAACATATAAAACTTGTATATTTTGTGTTATTATGATATATCACGAAATTCATCCATGCATGTTAATATTTCTGATAAACATGGACAAATGCTTCACACAACGAGTAACAATGACTAATAAACAAGGACAAATGGTTCACACAACGAGTCACAATGACTAATAAACATGGACAATTGTTTCACACAACGAGTCACAATGACTAATAAACATGGACAAATGTTTCACATAACGAGTCACAATGACAAATGAACCAAGACAAATGGTTCACACAACGAGTCATGACTAATGAACAGGGACAATTGGTTGACAGAATGAGTCACAATAACAAGGATAAATTATTAACACAACGAGTCACAATGACTAATAAACATAGACAAATGCTTCACACAACGAGTAACAATTACTAATAAACAAGGACAAATGGTTCACACAACGAGCCACAATGACTAATAAACATGGACAAATGTTTCACACAACGAGTCACAATGACTAACAATGACTAATAAACAAGGATAAATGTTTCACACAACGAGTCACAATGACAAATGAACAAGGACAAATGGTTCACACAACGAGTCACAATGACTATGGAGAAAAAGACAATTGGTTGACACAACGAGTCCCAATGACAAGGATAAATTATTCAAACAAGGAGTCACAATGACTAATAAACATGGGCAAATGCTTCAAACAACGAGTCACAATGACTAATAAACATGGACAAATGCTTCGCACAACAGTCACAATGACTAATGAACAAGGACAATTGGTTCACAAAACGAGTCACAAAGACTAATAAACATGGACAAATGCTTCACACAACGAGTTACAATGACTAATAAACATGGATAAATGTTTCACACAACGAGTCACAATAACTAATGAACAAGGAAAATTAGTTGACACAATGAGTCACAATAACAAGGACAAAAGGTTGATACAACGAGTCACAATGACTAATAACCACGGACAAATGCTTCACACAATGAGTCACAATGACTAATGAATAAGGACAATTGGTTCACACAATGAGTCACAATGACTAATTAAGATGGACAAATGTTTCACGCAATGAGTCACAATGACAATTAAACAAGGACAAATGGTTGACACAATGAGTCACAATGACAAGGATAAATTATTCACACAACGAGTCACAATGACCAATAAACATGGACAAATGCTTCATACAACGAGTCACAATGACTAATAAACATGGACAAATGCTTCACACAACAGTCACAATGACTAATGAACAAGGACAATTGGTTCACAAAACGAGTCACAATGACTAATTAACATGGACAAATGCTTCACACAACGAGTCACAATGACTAATAAACATGGACAAATGCTTCACACAACGAGTCACAATGACTAATGAACGAGGACAATTGGTTCACACAACGAGTCACAATGACTAATAAACATGGACAAATGTTTCACACAACGAGTCACAATGACTAATAAACATGGACAAATGGTTTACACAACGAGTAACAATGACTAATAAACAAGAACAAATGGTTCACACAACGAGTCACAATGACTAAT
The DNA here is from genome assembly GCF_048544455.1 of Silene latifolia. Classification (NCBI taxonomy): domain Eukaryota; kingdom Viridiplantae; phylum Streptophyta; class Magnoliopsida; order Caryophyllales; family Caryophyllaceae; genus Silene; species Silene latifolia. The sequence goes on from NC_133531.1 coordinate 39,303,370, forward strand.
AAACATGGACATTTGTTTCACACAACGAGTCACAATGACAAATGAACAAGGACAAATGGTTCAAACAATGAGTCACAATGACTAATAAACAAGGACAAATGGTTCACACAACGAGTCACAATGACTAATGAACAAGGGCAATTGGTTGACACAACGAGTTACAAGAACAAGGATAAATTATTAACACAACGAGTCACAATGACTAATAAACATGGACAAATGCTTCACACAACGAGTAACAATGAATAAACAAGGACAAATGGTTCACACAACGAGTCACAATGACTAATAAACATGGACAAATGCTTCACACAATGAGTCACAATGACTAATGAACAAGGACAATTGGTTCACACAACGAGTCACAATAACTAATTAAGATGGACAAATGTTTCACACAACGAGTCACAATGACTATTAAACAAGGACAAATGGTTGACACAATGAGTCACAATGACAAGGATAAATTATTCACACCACGAGTCACAATGACTAATAAACATGGACAAATGCTTCACACAACGATTAACAATGACTAATAAACAAGGACAAATGGTTCACGCAACGAGTCACAATGACTAATAAACATGGACAATTGTTTCACACAACGAGTCACAATGAGTAATAAACATGGACAAATGTTTCACACAACGAGTCACAATGACAAATGAACAAGGACAAATGGTTTACACAATGAGTCACAATGACTAATAAACAAGGACAAATGGTTCACACAACGAGTCACAATGACAAGGATAAATTATTCACACAAGGAGTCACAATGACTAATAAACATGGACAAATGCTTCACACAACGAGTCACAATGACTAATAAACAAGAACAAATGGTTCACACAACGAGTCACAATGACTAAAATACATGGACATTTGTTTCACACAACGAGTCTGATACGAAAATTACTCAAAAGAATAAGGTTCGTTAGAGTTGCAGCGGAATTAACCAAACGGACAAAGGTTGAAGACCGCCCCGATTGTCGGATTATAAGATTTGAACGGTTTATTGAACTATCGATTCAAAACGAGAACTTAGTAATTTTTATGTGTTTTTTGTGATATAAACGAAACAAGAAAATAAAAGGATATTTGCTTGAGCTAGACCTATAGCTCAACCAATGGTGAATTATAATCAAGACCTATTGATTATAACTCGTGTTAATGTTCGAAAACGCGTCAAACAATAACGAAATTCGGAACGAAACTCGTCGAACCTATGCTTACACAATGTAAACGAAAACTTTGCAAGTTTATTGATAATTCTTGGATGTGAAATAAGGATACAATAGCTCCCTATTTATACTAAGCTAGACCGACTCCTAGAGGACTTAAGGAAACAATCGACTTCCCTAATCTTACTCGACATAGGCTATGGCTAATTTGCCTTATTATAATCCTAATACTTTTAGGGAAAATAATTAAAGGAAATAACAACTAGGAAATAATTAACTAAACCAGATTTTAAGAAAATTGGAAACTTTCCTAAAACCGAATAGACTACTAATTAGGAAAACTTAAATAAGGAAAGATATGGCAACCGACTTTGTGCTTGCCTATGCACGTTTCCTTGCTTCTCCACACTCGGTCTTTGTTGCTTGGCGTCCAAGGTAAGACTATACTTGGAGCCCAAGTAAACACACGACTCCTTTGGCTGATTCGGACTTGGCACCAATTAGTCGATGGATCTGAATGCAGTCCTCGGACTGCTTTTTTCATTTAGCTGCTCCAGGTCTAAGTTAACTTCCTCATCAATCAATATCGTATCATCCCCTCCCCCTTTGAAAGGAATTGTCCTCAATTCTGAAATCCCATCATCATCAAGGTATGGAGATAGATCCCCGACATTAAATGTAGCATGTACTCCATAGTCTCCTGGAAGTTCGATTTTGTATGCATTATCATTCACTTTCTCGATCACTTTGTAAGGTCCCTCGGCCCTTGGCATTAATTTGTTCTTCCTTTTGCTAGGGAACCTTTCTTTCCTCAAATGTAACCATACCAAATCTCCTGGATTGAAAAGCCTCGGCTTCCTATGTTTGTTTGATTTCTTCTTGTAAGCCTCATTAACGGTTTTGATCCGTTCTCTTACCTGTTCATGTAGCTTGATCATAGACTTCAACTTTGACTCCGCATCCTTATGCACCAATTCATCTTTAGGTAACGGTATCAAGTCTAACGGTAAGTAAGGATTTAAACCATAAACAACTTCAAATGGAGAGTGAGTTGTCGCAAACGTAGGAGAACGATTGTAAGCGAACTCGGCATGTGCTAATTTTACATCCCAATCCTTTTGAGTCTTGCTTACCAATCCTCGCAAAATAGTTCCAAGAATACGATTAGTAACTTCAGTTTGCCCATCTGTTTGTGGATGGTGTGAAGTACTAAACAAGAGCTTTGTTCCAACCTTCCTCCATAATGTGTTCCAAAAGTAACTCAAAAATTTCGAATCACGATCAGAAACTATTGTCTTTGGTATTCCATGTAGACGAACGATCTCCTTGTAATACAAATCAGCCACATTACTTGCATCATCCGTCTTGTTACAAGCCACAAAATGCGCCATCTTTGAGAAACGATCAACTACCACCATGATAGCATCCTTACCTCGTTGAGTGCGAGGCAAAGCAACAATGAAATCCATCGACACATCTTCCCATGGTCTAATTGGAATTGGCAATGGGGTGTATTCTCCAGGCTTGAACTTGCTTTTCATAAGATGACAAGTCACACACTTGCTCACAATGTTGTATACATCTCCTTGCATCTTTGGCCAATGAAAATGTTCCTTCAATACATCCAACGTCTTTTGCACACCAAAATGACCAGCTAACCCACCTCCATGTGCTTCACGCACCAATAATTCACGAACCGAATGCTTAGGTACACAAAGAAGATTACCTTTGAAGAGGAATCCGTCTTGAATCACGAATTCTTTGAATGAACCATCTTGACATTCCTTGTAAATCTTTCCAAAATCAATATCTTCAATATAGTAATCTTTCAAGGTCTCAAAACCTAGCAAACGAACTTCAAGTGTAGATAATAATGAATAGCGGCGTGAAAGAGCATCTGCCACAACGTTACTCTTACCATCCTTATACTTCGATGAAAAATAAAATGATTGTAGGAATTCAACCCACTTAGCATGCCTCGGATTCAACTTTTGTTGCCCATGTATATGTTTTAATGATTCATGATCCGAGTGTAAAATAAAGTGACTAGGACGAAGATAATGACTCCAATGATTAAGAGCCCTAACAATAGCATAAAATTCCTTGTCATAGGTTGAATAATTAAGTCGAGCTCCTCCTAACTTCTCCGAGAAATAAGCAATGGGTCGCTTATTTTGAATAAGAACAGCTTCAATCCCTACACCACTAGCATCGCATTCGACTTCGAAAGGTTGTGAGAAGTCGGGTAATGCTAACACGGGAGCTTCACATAGCTTCCTTTTAATTGCTTCAAACGCCCCTTGGGCAGCCTCGCTCCAATGGAATGTGCCTTTCTTCATACACTCCGTAATAGGACTAGTAACGGTACTAAAATCACGAATAAAACGTCGATAGAAGGAAGCAAGTCCATGAAAAGATCTAACCTCGGTTACTGTTTTAGGACTTGGCCAAGAACGAATAGCCTCTATCTTTGTTTGATCAACCGATACTCCATCTTTCGAGACAACATAACCCAAGAACACCACGTTATCTACCAAGAATGTACACTTCTCGGACTTACCATATAGTCTGCTGCTTTGAAGTGTTTCAAACACTGCCCGTAAGTGTTCAAAATGCTCCTGGATGCTCTTACTATAAATTAGAATATCGTCCAAGTAGACGACAACAAAACGTCCCAAGAATGGTTTCAAAACTTCATTCATTAATCTCATAAAGGTACTTGGGGCATTAGTGAGACCGAATGGCATTACCAACCACTCATATAAACCATGCTTTGTTTTGAACGCGGTCTTCCATTCATCACCTTCACGCATTCGAATCTGATGATAACCACTTCTCAAATCGATTTTTGAAAATATGACCGAACCATGAAGCTCATCTAACATATCATCAAGTCTTGGAATAGGAAAGCGATATTTGATAGTGATATTATTTACCGCTCTACTATCGATGCACATCCTCCACATTCCATCCTTTTTTGGTACAAGCAATGCGGGAACGGCACAAGGACTCATACTCTCACGAACATAGCCACGCTCCATGAGTTCTTCAATTTGACGTTGTAACTCCTTGGTCTCCTCGGGATTACTACGATAAGCGGCCTTGTTAGGAAGTGGTGCACCTGGTACGAGATCAATTTGATGCTCAATTCCACGAATAGGAGGCAAACCCGGTGGTACATCTTCGGGGAAGACATCCTTAAACTCGTGCAATAGTTCTTTAAGCATTCCGTCTTCATGACTCGTTGTGATGGTCTTTGTAGGACTCTCACTTGAGACCAATGCATATACTGTTTCACCATCATCAATAGCTTGCTCCACCTCTCGTTCACTAGCAAACATAGACAAACTTGGTTTCTTACCCTTCTTTGCGTGCATAGCTCGAATTGCTTCCGGGGACATAGGACGCAATACTATCTTCTTGCCATTCACCAATAAAGAATATTCATTACTTCTTCCATTGTGATTAACATTACGATCAAATTGCCAAGGACGTCCTAAGAGAATATGACAAGCATCCATAGGAATAACATCACAAAGCACCTCGTCCTTGTAAGAACCCATTGTAAAACCAACACGTACCTGCCTTGTAACCTTCACCTTGCTACCATCATCAAGCCAATGTAAATTATACGGTTTAGGATGTACCATAGTAACGAGTGCCAATTTTTCTACCATCTCCGTTGAAGCCACATTCGTGCAACTTCCTCCGTCAATAATCACACTACACCACTTGTCTTTCACTTGACACTTTGTATGAAAAATCTGGTCTCGTTGCTCCGTTGTAATAGGCTCTGTATTAGCTTGTAAAGTACGTCGTAGAACAAGATTAGTATCATACGTGGGTGGTTCATAAGGCTCAAAATCCACCTCTCCCTCCTCGGCTTCATTCAATAGAAACAACCCATCTTCGTTGTCTTCTTCAAATAACTCATCACGAACATCCACGGCCTCTCGCAATGTGATATTTCGTTTGTTAGGACAAGCATTCTGAAAGTGTCCAAAACCTTGACACTTAAAACAACGAACAAAGAGCCAAACTCTTTTCCTTAGGCGTCGAATGCCTTAGGGACTGTTTGAGCGATCTGTGTTGCTTTGAACAGTAGGGTTTCGAACTAGAACTCGAACTAGCTCCCATATTCTTAGACAAATCAGGTTTACTCCAAGGATTAACTTTCGATGAGTTACTCACATAAGCACGTTTAGTCTTATTTTGCCCTTCCGCCTTGATACAAAGATCACATAACATATCGAAAGAAGAATAAGGGTGCATCTCGACCGCATGAGCAATATTAAGGTTTAACCCTCGAAAGAAACGAGCCATCTTTTGTTCCTCAATCTCCTCTACTTCACTCATAAGGGTTATTCTTTCAAATTCAGCAATATAATCGGCAATACTCAAGCTCCCTTGCATTAATTCAGCCAATTTACGATATAAATCAATCTTATGAGTTTTGGGAACAAACCTCTTTCGTAGCTTACGTTTTAAAGACTCCCATGAAGCTAGCTTTTCCTTCCCTTCACGTGCCCTAGCAGCCTTCAAACTTTCATACCATAAAGATGCATTCTTGCGTAGCTTCAAGATTGCATATTTGCAACGCTTCTCATCATCAATGTCCTTGAAGTCGAACATCCTCTCCATCTGTCTTTCCCATTCAAAATATTCCTCGGGATCCGTGCCACCAACAAACTCTGGAAGTTCATTGATTTTGAACTCATCCATGTACTAGACCGGTTCTCTCCGTGGTTGCATACGTTGTCCTGGGGTAAAGTTGATGTTCTTTAAAGCCTCTTGGAGATTTTGAAGAAAATTTGGATCATTAAAATCCATTATCACCGTCTTGGATCAACAAATCTGGCTCTGATACCAAATGATACGAAAATTACTCAAAAGAATAAGGTTCGTTAGAGTTGCAAATGAATTAACCAAACCGACAATCTTGAAGACTGTCTGATTGTCGGATTTATAAGATTTGAACGGTTTATTGAACTGTCTGATTCAAAACGAGAACTTAGTAATTTTTATGTGTTTTTTGTGATATAAACGAAACAAGAAAATAAAAGGATATTTGCTTGAGCTAGACCTATAGCTCAACCAATGGTGAATTATAATCAAGACCTATTGATTATAACTCGTGTTAATGTTCGAAAACGCGTCAAACAATAACGAAATTCGGAACGAAACTCGTCGAACCTATGCTTACACAATGTAAACGAAAACTTTGCAAGTTTATTGATAATTCTTGGATGTGAAATAAGGATACAATAGCTCCCTATTTATACTAAGCTAGACCGACTCCTAGAGGACTTAAGGAAACAATCGACTTCCCTAATCTTACTCGACATAGGCTATGGCTAATTTGCCTTATTATAATCCTAATACTTTTAGGGAAAATAATTAAAGGAAATAACAACTAGGAAATAATTAACTAAACCAGATTTTAAGAAAATTGGAAACTTTCCTAAAACCGAATAGACTACTAATTAGGAAAACTTAAATAAGGAAAGATATGGCAACCGACTTTGTGCTTGCCTATGCACGTTTCCTTGCTTCTCCACACTCGGTCTTTGTTGCTTGGCGTCCAAGGTAAGACTATACTTGGAGCCCAAGTAAACACACGACTCCTTTGGCTGATTCGGACTTGGCACCAATTAGCTGATGGATCTGAACAGTCCTCGGGACTGTTTCATTTAGCTGCTCCAGGTCTAAGTTAACTTCCTCATCAATCAATATCGTATCAGAGTCACAATGACAAATGAACAAGGACAAATGGTTCAAACAATGAGTCACAATGACTAATAAACAAGGACAAATGGTTCACACAACGAGTCACAATGACTAATGAACAAGGGCAATTGGTTGACACAACGAGTTACAAGAACAAGGATAAATTATTAACACAACGAGTCACAATGACTAATAAACATGGACAAATGCTTCACACAACGAGTAACAATGACTAATAAACAAGGACAAATGGTTCACACAACGAGTCACAATGACTAATAAACATGGACAAATACTTCACACAATGAGTCACAATGACTAATGAACAAGGACAATTGGTTCACACAACGAGTCACAATAACTAATTAAGATGGACAAATGTTTCACACAACGAGTCACAATGACTATTAAACAAGGACAAATGGTTGACACAATGAGTCACAATGACAAGGATAAATTATTCACACAACGAGTCACAATGACTAATAAACATGGACAAATGCTTCACACAACGATTAACAATGACTAATAAACAAGGACAAATGGTTCACGCAACGAGTCACAATGACTAATAAACATGGACAATTGTTTCACACAACGAGTCACAATGAGTAATAAACATGGACAAATGTTTCACACAACGAGTCACAATGACAAATGAACAAGGACAAATGGTTCACACAATGAGTCACAATGACTAATAAACAAGGACAAATGGTTCACACAACGAGTCACAATGACAAGGATAAATTATTCACACAAGGAGTCACAATGACTAATAAACATGGACAAATGCTTCACACAACGAGTCACAATGACTAATAAACAAGAACAAATGGTTCACACAACGAGTCACAATGACTAATATACATGGACATTTGTTTCACACAACGAGTCACAATGACAAATGAACAAGGACAAATGGTTCAAACAATGAGTCACAATGACTAATAAACAAGGACAAATGGTTCACACAACGAGTCACAATGACTAATGAACAAGGGCAATTGGTTGACACAACGAGTTACAAGAACAAGGATAAATTATTAACACAACGAGTCACAATGACTAATAAACATGGACAAATGCTTCACACAACGAGTAACAATGACTAATAAACAAGGACAAATGGTTCACACAACGAGTCACAATGACTAATAAACATGGACAAATGCTTCACACAATGAGTCACAATGACTAATGAACAAGGACAATTGGTTCACACAACGAGTCACAATAACTAATTAAGATGGACAAATGTTTCACACAACGAGTCACAATGACTATTAAACAAGGACAAATGGTTGACACAATGAGTCACAATGACAAGGATAAATTATTCACACAACGAGTCACAATGACTAATAAACATGGACAAATGCTTTACACAACGATTAACAATGACTAATAAACAAGAACAAATGGTTCACGCAACGAGTCACAATGACTAATAAACATGGACAATTGTTTCACACAACGAGTCACAATGAGTAATAAACATGGACAAATGTTTCACACAACGAGTCACAATGACAAATGAACAAGGACAAATGGTTCACACAATGAGTCACAATGACTAATAAACAAGGACAAATGGTTCACACAACGAGTCACAATGACAAGGATAAATTATTCACACAAGGAGTCACAATGACTAATAAACATGGACAAATGCTTCACACAACGAGTCACAATGACTAATAAACAAGAACAAATGGTTCACACAACGAGTCACAATGACTAATATACATGGACATTTGTTTCACACAACGAGTCACAATGACAAATGAACAAGGACAAATGGTTCAAACAATGAGTCACAATGACTAATAAACAAGGACAAATGGTTCACACAACGAGTCACAATGACTAATGAACAAGGGCAATTGGTTGACACAACGAGTTACAAGAACAAGGATAAATTATTAACACAACGAGTCACAATGACTAATAAACATGGACAAATGCTTCACACAACGAGTAACAATGACTAATAAACAAGGACAAATGGTTCACACAACGAGTCACAATGACTAATAAACATGGACAAATGCTTCACACAATGAGTCACAATGACTAATGAACAAGGACAATTGGTTCACACAACGAGTCACAATAACTAATTAAGATGGACAAATGTTTCACACAACGAGTCACAATGACTATTAAACAAGGACAAATGGTTGACACAATGAGTCACAATGACAAGGATAAATTATTCATACAACGAGTCACAATGACTAATAAACATGGACAAATCCTTCACACAACGATTAACAATGACTAATAAACAAGGACAAATGGTTCACGCAACGAGTCAAAATGACTAATAAACATGGACAATTGTTTCACACAACGAGTCACAATGAGTAATAAACATGGACAAATGTTTCACACAACGAGTCACAATGACAAATGAACAAGGACAAATGGTTCACACAATGAGTCACAATGACTAATAAACAAGGACAAATGGTTCACACAACGAGTCACAATGACAAGGATAAATTATTCACACAAGGAGTCACAATGACTAATAAACATGGACAAATGCTTCACACAACTGTCACAATGACTAATGAACAAGGACAATTGGTTCACAAAACGAGTCACAAAGACTAATAAACATGGACAAATGCTTCACACAACGAGTCACATAGACTAATAAACATGGACAAATGTTTCACACAACGAGTCACAATAACTAATGAACAAGGAAAATTAGTTCCCACAATGAGTCACAATAACAAGGACAATAGGTTGATACAACGAGTCACAATGACTAATAACCATGGACAAATGCTTTACACAACGAGTCACAATGACTAATAAACAAGGACAAATGGTTCACACAACGAGTCACAAAAACAACGATAAATTATTAACACAACGAGTCACAATGACTAATAAACATGGACAAATGCTTCACACAACGATTAACAATGACTAATAAACAAGGACAAATGGTTCACACAACGAGTCACAATGACTAATAAACATGGACAAATGTTTCACACAACGAGTCACAATGACAAATGAACAAGGACAAATGGTTCAAACAGTGAGTCACAATGACTAATAAACAAGGACAAATGGTTCACACAACGAGTCACAATGACTAATGAACAAGGACAATTGGTTGCCACAACGAGTCACAATAACAAGGATAAATTATTAACACAACGAGTCACAATGACAAATTAACATGGACAAATGCTTCACACAACGAGTAACAATGACTAATAAACAACGACAAATGGTTCACACAACGAGTAATAATGACTAATAAACAAGGACAAATGGTTCACACAACGAGCCACAATGACTAATAAACATGGACATATGTTTCACACAACAAGTCACAATGACTAATAAACAAGGACAAATGTTTCACACAACGAGTCACAATGACAAATGAACAAGGACAAATGGTTCACACAACGAGTCACAATGACTATGGAGAAAAAGACAATTGGTTGACACAACGAGTCACAATGACAAGGATAAATTATTCAAACAAGGAGTCACAATGACTAATAAACATGGGCAAATGCTTCAAACAACGAGTCACAATGACTAATAAACATGGACAAATGCTTCACACAACAGTCACAATGACTAATGAACAAGGACAATTGGTTCACAAAACGAGTCACAAAGACTAATAAACATGGACAAATGCTTCACACAACGAGTTACAATGACTAATAAACATGGACAAATGTTTCACACAACGAGTCACAATAACTAATGAACAAGGAAAATTAGTTCACACAATGAGTCACAATAACAAGGACAAAAGGTTGATACAACGAGTCACAATGACTAATAACCACGGACAAATGCTTCACACAACGAGTCACAATGACTAATAAACAAGGACAAATGGTTCACACAACGAGTCACAATAACAAGGATAAATTGGTAACACAACGAGTCACAATGACTAATAAACATGGACAAATGCTTCACACAACGATTAACAATGACTAATAAACAAGGACAAATGGTTCACGCAACGAGTCACAATGACTAATAAACATGGACAATTGTTTCACACAACGAGTCACAATGAGTAATAAACATGGACAAATGTTTCACACAACGAGTCACAATGACAAATGAACAAGGACAAATGGTTCACACAATGAGTCACAATGACTAATAAACAAGGACAAATGGTTCACACAACGAGTCACAATGACAAGGATAAATTATTCACACAAGGAGTCACAATGACTAATAAACATGGACAAATGCTTCACACAACGAGTCACAATGACTAATAAACATGGACAAATGCTTCACACAACGAGTCACAATGACTAATGAGCAAGGATAATTGGTTCACACAACGAGTCACAATGACTAATTAACATGGACAAATGCTTCACACAACGAGTCACAATGACTAATAAACATGGACAAATGTTTCACACAATGAGTCACAATAACTAATAAACATGGACAAATGCTTCAAACAACAGTCACAATGACTAATGAACATGGACAAATGCTTCACACAACAGTCACAATGACTAATGAACAAGGACAATTGGTTCACAAAACGAGTCACAAAGACTAATAAACATGGACAAATGCTTCACACAACGAGTCACATAGACTAATAAACATGGACAAATGTTTCACACAACGAGTCACAATAACTAATGAACAAGGAAAATTAGTTCCCACAATGAGTCACAATAACAAGGACAAAAGGTTGATACAACGAGTCACAATGACTAATAACCATGGACAAATGCTTCACACAACGAGTCACAATGACTAATAAACATGGACAATTGTTTCACACAACGAGTCACAATGAGTAATAAACATGGACAAATGTTTCACACAACGAGTCACAATGACAAATGAACAAGGACAAATGGTTCACACAATGAGTCACAATGACTAATAAACAAGGACAAATGGTTCACACAACGAGTCACAATGACAAGGATAAATTATTCACACAAGGAGTCACAATGACTAATAAACATGGACAAATGCTTCACACAACGAGTCACAATGACTAATAAACATGGACAAATGCTTCACACAACGAGTCACAATGACTAATGAGCAAGGATAATTTATTCACACAACGAGTCACAATGACTAATAAACATGGACAAATGCTTCACACAACGAGTCACAATGACTAATAAACATGGACAAATGTTTCACACAACGAGTCACAATAACTAATGAACAAGGAAAATTAGTTCACACAATGAGTCACAATAACAAGGACAAAAGGTTGATACAACGAGTCACAATGACTAATAACCATGGACAAATGCTTTACACAATGAGTCACAATGACTAATGAACAGGGACAATTGGTTGACACAACGAGTCACAAAGGACAAATGCTTCAGACAAAGAGTCACAATGACTAATAAACATGGACAAATGTTTCACACAACGAGTCACAATAACTAATGAACAAGGAAAATTAGTTCACACAATGAGTCACAATAACAAGGACAAAAGGTTGATACAACGAGTCACAATGACTAATAACCATGGACAAATGCTTTACACAACGAGTCACAATGACTAATGAACAGGGACAATTGGTTGACACAACGAGTCACAAAGGACAAATGCTTCAAACAAAGAGTCACAATGACTAATAAACATGGACAAATGTTTCACACAACGAGTCACAATAACTAATGAACAAGGAAAAATAGTTCACACAATGAGTCACAATAACAAGGACAAAAGGTTGATACAACGAGTCACAATGACTAATAACCATGGACAAATGCTTTACACAACGAGTCACAATGACTAATAAACAAGGACAAATGGTTCACACAACGAGTCACAAAAACAAGGATAAATTATAAACACAACGAGTCACAATGACTAATAAACATGGACAAATGCTTCACACAACGATTAACAATGACTAATAAACAAGGACAAATGGTTCACACAACGAGTCACAATGACTAATAAACATGGACAAATGCTTCACACAACGAGTCACAATGACAAATGAACAAGGACAAATGGTTCAAACAGTGAGTCACAATGACAAATAAACAAGGACAAATGGTTCACACAACGAGTCACAATGACTAATGAACAAGGACAATTGGTTGCCACAACGAGTCACAATAACAAGGATAAATTATTAACACAACGAGTCACAATGACTAATTAACATGGACAAATGCTTCACACAACGAGTAACAATGACTAATAAACAAGGACAAATGGTTCACACAACGAGTAATAATGACTAATAAACAAGGACAAATGGTTCACACAACGAGCCACAATGACTAATAAACATGGATATATGTTTCACACAACAAGTCACAATGACTAATAAACAAGGACAAATGTTTCACACAACGAGTCACAATGACAAATGAACAAGGACAAATGGTTCACACAACGAGTCATAATGACTATGGAGAAAAAGACAATTGGTTGACACAACGAGTCACAATGACAAGGATAAATTATTCAAACAAGGAGTCACAATGACTAATAAACATGGGCAAATGCTTCAAACAACGAGTCACAATGACTAATAAACATGGACAAATGCTTCACACAACAGTCACAATGACTAATGAACAAGGACAATTGGTTCACAAAACGAGTCATAAAGACTAATAAACATGGACAAATACTTCACACAACGAGTTACAATGACTAATAAACATGGACAAATGTTTCACACAACGAGTCACAATAACTAATGAACAAGGAAAATTAGTTCACACAATGAGTCACAATAACAAGGACAAAAGTTTGATACAACGAGTCACAATGACTAATAACCACGGACAAATGCTTCACACAATGAGTCACAATGACTAATGAATAAGGACAATTGGTTCACACAACGAGTCACAATGACTAATTAAGATGGACAAATGTTTCACACAACGAGTCACAATGACAATTAAACAAGGACAAATGGTTGACACAATGAGTCACAATGACAAGGATAAATTATTCATACAACGAGTCACAATAACTAATAAACATGGACAAATGCTTCATACAACGAGTCACAATGACTAATAAACATGGACAAATGCTTCACACAACAGTCACAATGACTAATGAACAAGGACAATTGGTTCACAAAACGAGTCACAATGACTAATAAACATGGACAAATGCTTCACACAACGAGTCACAATGACTAATAAACATGGACAAATGCTTCACACAACGAGTCACAATGACTAATGAACAAGGACAATTGGTTCACACAACGAGTCACAATGACTAATAAACATGGACAAATGTTTCACACAACGAGTCACAATGACTAATAAACATGGACAAATGGTTCACACAACGAGTAACAATGACTAATAAACAAGAACAAATGGTTCACACAATGAGTCACAATGACTAATAAACATGGACATTTGTTTCACACAACGAGTCACAATGACAAATGAACAAGGACAAATGGTTCAAACAATGAGTCACAATGACTAATAAACAAGGACAAATGGTTCACACAACGAGTCACAATGACTAATGAACAAGGGCAATTGGTTGACACAACGAGTCACAAGAACAAGGATAAATTATTAACACAACGAGTCACAATGACTAATAAACATGGACAAATGCTTCACACAACGAGTAACAATGACTAATAAACAAGGACAAATGGTTCACACAACGAGTCACATTACTAATAAACATGGACAAATGCTTCACACAATGAGTCACAATGACTAATGAACAAGGACAATTGGTTCACACAACGAGTCACAATAACTAATTAAGATGGACAAATGTTTCACACAACGAGTCACAATGACTATTAAACAAGGACAAATGGTTGACACAATGAGTCACAATGACAAGGATAAATTATTCACACAACGAGTCACAATGACTAATAAACATGGACAAATGCTTCATACAACGAGTCACAATGACTAATAAACATGGACAAATGCTTCACACAACAGTCACAATGACTAATGAACAAGGACAATTGGTTCACAAAACGAGTCACAAAGACTAATAAACATGGACAAATGCTTCACACAACGAGTCACAATGACTAATAAACATGGACAAATGTTTCACACAACGAGTCACAATAACTAATGAACAAGGAAAATTAGTTCCCACAATGAGTCACAATAACAAGGACAAAAGGTTGATACAACGAGTCACAATGACTAATAACCATGGACAAATGCTTCACACAACGAGTCACAATGACTAATAAACAAGGACAAATGGTTCACACAACGAGTCACAATAACAAGGATAAATTATTAACACAACGAGTCACAATGACTAATAAACATGGACAAATGCTTCACACAACGATTAACAATGACTAATAAACAAGGACAAATGGTTCACGCAACGAGCCACAATGACTAATAAACATGGACAATTGTTTCACACAACGAGTCACAATGAGTAATAAACATGGACAAATGTTTCACACAACGAGTCACAATGACAAATGAACAAGGACAAATGGTTCACACAATGAGTCACAATGACTAATAAACAAGGACAAATGGTTCACACAACGAGTCACAATGACAAGGATAAATTATTCACACAAGGAGTCACAATGACTAATAAACATGGACAAATGCTTCACACAACGAGTCACAATGACTAATAAACATGGACAAATGCTTCACACAACGAGTCACAATGACTAATGAGCAAGGATAATTTATTCACACAACGAGTCACAATGACTAATAAACATGGACAAATGCTTCACACAACGAGTCACAATGACTAATAAACATGGACAAATGTTTCACACAACGAGTCACAATAACTAATGAACAAGGAAAATTAGTTCACACAATGAGTCACAATAACAAGGACAAAAGGTTGATACAACGAGTCACAATGACTAATAACCATGGACAAATGCTTTACACAACGAGTCACAATGACTAATGAACAGGGACAATTGGTTGACACAACGAGTCACAAAGAACAAATGCTTCAGACAAAGAGTCACAATGACTAATAAACATGGACAAATGTTTCACACAACGAGTCACAATAACTAATGAACAAGGAAAATTAGTTCACACAATGAGTCACAATAACAAGGACAAAAGGTTGATACAACGAGTCACAATGACTAATAACCATGGACAAATGCTTTACACAACGAGTCACAATGACTAATGAACAGGGACAATTGGTTGACACAACGAGTCACAAAGGACAAATGCTTCAGACAAAGAGTCACAATGACTAATAAACATGGACAAATGTTTCACACAACGAGTCACAATAACTAATGAACAAGGAAAATTAGTTCACACAATGAGTCACAATAACAAGGACAAAAGGTTGATACAACGAGTCACAATGACTAATAACCATGGACAAATGCTTTACACAACGAGTCACAATGACTAATAAACAAGGACAAATGGTTCACACAACGAGTCACAAAAACAAGGATAAATTATTAACACAACGAGTCACAATGACTAATAAACATGGACAAATGCTTCACACAACGATTAACAATGACTAATAAACAAGGACAAATGGTTCACACAACGAGTAATAATGACTAATAAACAAGGACAAATGGTTCACACAACGAGCCACAATGACTAATAAACATGGACATATGTTTCACACAACAAGTCACAATGACTAATAAACAAGGACAAATGTTTCACACAACGAGTCACAATGACAAATGAACAAGGACAAATGGTTCACACAACGAGTCACAATGACTATGGAGAAAAAGACAATTGGTTGACACAACGAGTCACAAAGACAAGGATAAATTATTCAAACAAGGAGTCACAATGACTAATAAACATGGGCAAATGCTTCAAACAACGAGTCACAATGACTAATAAACATGGACAAATGCTTCACACAACAGTCACAATGACTAATGAACAAGGACATTTGGTTCACAAAACGAGTCATAAAGACTAATAAACATGGACAAATGCTTCACACAACGAGTTACAATGACTAATAAACATGGACAAATGTTTCACACAACGAGTCACAATAACTAATGAACAAGGAAAATTAGTTCACACAATGAGTCACAATAACAAGGACAAAAGTTTGATACAACGAGTCACAATGACTAATAACCACGGACAAATGCTTCACACAATGAGTCACAATGACTAATGAATAAGGACAATTGGTTCACACAACGAGTCACAATGACTAATTAAGATGGACAAATGTTTCACACAACGAGTCACAATGACAATTAAACAAGGACAAATGGTTGACACAATGAGTCACAATGACAAGGATAAATTATTCACACAACGAGTCACAATGACTAATAAACATGGAAAAATGCTTCATACAACGAGTCACAATGACTAATAAACATGGACAAATGCTTCACACAACAGTCACAATGACTAATGAACAAGGACAATTGGTTCACAAAACGAGTCACAATGACTAATAAACATGGACAAATGCTTCACACAACGAGTCACAATGACTAATAAACATGGACAAATGCTTCACACAACGAGTCACAATGACTAATGAACAAGGACAATTGGTTCACACAACGAGTCACAATGACTAATAAACATGGACAAATGTTTCACACAACGAGTCACAATGACTAATAAACATGGACAAATGGTTCACACAACGAGTAACAATGACTAATAAACAAGAACAAATGGTTCACACAATGAGTCACAATGACTAATAAACATGGACATTTGTTTCACACAACGAGTCACAATGACAAATGAACAAGGACAAATGGTTCAAACAATGAGTCACAATGACTAATAAACAAGGACAAATGGTTCACACAACGAGTCACAATGACTAATGAACAAGGGCAATTGGTTGACACAACGAGTCACAAGAACAAGGATAAATTATTAACACAACGAGTCCCAATGACTAATAAACATGGACAAATGCTTCACACAACGAGTAACAATGACTAATAAACAAGGACAAATGGTTCACACAACGAGTCACATTACTAATAAACATGGACAAATGCTTCACACAATGAGTCACAATGACTAATGAACAAGGACAATTGGTTCACACAACGAGTCACAATAACTAATTAAGATGGACAAATGTTTCACACAACGAGTCACAATGACTATTAAACAAGGACAAATGGTTGACACAATGAGTCACAATGACAAGGATAAATTATTCACACAACGAGTCACAATGACTAATAAACATGGACAAATGCTTCATACAACGAGTGACAATGACTAATAAACATGGACAAATGCTTCACACAACAGTCACAATGACTAATGAACAAGGACAATTGGTTCACAAAACGAGTCACAAAGACTAATAAACATGGACAAATGCTTCACACAACGAGTCACAATGACTAATAAACATGGACAAATGTTTCACACAACGAGTCACAATAACTAATGAACAAGGAAAATTAGTTCCCCTGAATGAGTCACAATAACAAGGACAAAAGGTTGATACAACGAGTCACAATGACTAATAACCATGGACAAATGCTTCACACAACGAGTCACAATGACTAATAAACAAGGACAAATGGTTCACACAACGAGTCACAATAACAAGGATAAATTATTAACACAACGAGTCACAATGACTAATAAACATGGACAAATGCTTCACACAACGATTAACAAAGACTAATAAACAAGGACAAATGGTTCACGCAACGAGCCACAATGACTAATAAACATGGACAATTGTTTCACACAACGAGTCACAATGAGTAATAAACATGGACAAATGTTTCACACAACGAGTCACAATGACAAATGAACAAGGACAAATGGTTCACACAATGAGTCACAATGACTAATAAACAAGGACAAATGGTTCACACAACGAGTCACAATGACAAGGATAAATTATTCACACAAGGAGTCACAATGACTAATAAACATGGACAAATGCTTCACACAACGAGTCACAATGACTAATAAACATGGACAAATGCTTCACACAACGAGTCACAATGACTAATGAGCAAGGATAATTTATTCACACAACGAGTCACAATGACTAATAAACATGGACAAATGCTTCACACAACGAGTCACAATGACTAATAAACATGGACAAATGTTTCACACAACGAGTCACAATAACTAATGAACAAGGAAAATTAGTTCACACAATGAGTCACAATAACAAGGACAAAAGGTTGATACAACAAGTCACAATGACTAATAACCATGGACAAATGCTTTACACAACGAGTCACAATGACTAATGAACAGGGACAATTGGTTGACACAACGAGTCACAAAGGACAAATGCTTCGGACAAAGAGTCACAATGACTAATAAACATGGACAAATGTTTCACACAACGAGTCACAATAACTAATGAACAAGGAAAATTAGTTCACACAATGAGTCACAATAACAAGGATAAAAGGTTGATACAACGAGTCACAATGACTAATAACCATGGACAAATGCTTTACACAACGAGTCACAATGACTAATGAACAGGGACAATTGGTTGACACAACGAGTCACAAAGGACAAATGCTTCAGACAAAGAGTCACAATGACTAATAAACATGGACAAATGTTTCACACAACGAGTCACAATAACTAATGAACAAGGAAAATTAGTTCACACAATGAGTCACAATAACAAGGACAAAAGGTTGATACAACGAGTCACAATGACTAATAACCATGGACAAATGCTTTACACAACGAGTCACAATGACTAATAAACAAGGACAAATGGTTCACACAACGAGTCACAAAAACAAGGATAAATTATTAACACAACGAGTCACAATGACTAATAAACATGGACAAATGCTTCACACAACGATTAACAATGACTAATAAACAAGGACAAATGGTTCACACAACGAGTCACAATGACTAATAAACATGGACAAATGCTTCACACAACGAGTCACAATGACAAATGAACAAGGACAAATGGTTCAAACAGTGAGTCACAATGACTAATAAACAAGGACAAATGGTTCACACAACGAGTCACAATGACTAATGAACAAGGACAATTGGTTGCCACAACGAGTCACAATAACAAGGATAAATTATTAACATAACGAGTCACAATGACTAATTAACATGGACAAATGCTTCACACAACGAGTAACAATGACTAATAAACAAGGACAAATGGTTCACACAACGAGTAATAATGACTAATAAACAAGGACAAATGGTTCACACAACGAGCCACAATGACTAATAAACATGGACATATGTTTCACACAACAAGTCACAATGACTAATAAACAAGGACAAATGTTTCACACAACGAGTCACAATGACAAATGAACAAGGACAAATGGTTCACACAACGAGTCACAATGACTATGGAGAAAAAGACAATTGGTTGACACAACGAGTCACAATGACAAGGATAAATTATTCAAACAAGGAGTCACAATGACTAATAAACATGGGCAAATGCTTCAAACAACGAGTCACAATGACTAATAAACATGGACAAATGCTTCACACAACAGTCACAATGACTAATGAACAAGGACAATTGGTTCACAAAACGAGTCATAAAGACTAATAAACATGGACAAATGCTTCACACAACGAGTTACAATGACTAATAAACATGGACAAATGTTTCACACAACGAGTCACAATAACTAATGAACAAGGAAAATTAGTTCACACAATGAGTCACAATAACAAGGACAAAAGTTTGATACAACGAGTCACAATGACTAATAACCACGGACAAATGCTTCACACAATGAGTCACAATGACTAATGAATAAGGACAATTGGTTCACACAACGAGTCACAATGACTAATTAAGATGGACAAATGTTTCACACAACGAGTCACAATGACAATTAAACAAGGACAAATGGTTGACACAATGAGTCACAATGACAAGGATAAATTATTCACACAACGAGTCACAATGACTAATAAACATGGACAAATGCTTCATACAACGAGTCACAATGACTAATAAACATGGACAAATGCTTCACACAACAGTCACAATGACTAATGAACAAGGACAATTGGTTCACAAAACGAGTCACAATGACTAATAAACATGGACAAATGCTTCACACAACGAGTCACAATGACTAATAAACATGGACAAATGCTTCACACAACGAGTCACAATGACTAATGAACAAGGACAATTGGTTCACACAACGAGTCACAATGACTAATAAACATGGACAAATGTTTCACACAACGAGTCACAATGACTAATAAACATGGACAAATGGTTCACACAACGAGTAACAATGACTAATAAACAAGAACAAATGGTTCACGCAATGAGTCACAATGACTAATAAACATGTACATTTGTTTCACACAACGAGTCACAATGACAAATGAACAAGGACAAATGGTTCAAACAATGAGTCACAATGACTAATAAACAAGGACAAATGGTTCACACAACGAGTCACAATGACTAATGAACAAGGGCAATTGGTTGACACAACGAGTCACAAGAACAAGGATAAATTATTAACACAACGAGTCACAATGACTAATAAACATGGACAAATGCTTCACACAACGAGTAACAATGACTAATAAACAAGGACAAATGGTTCACACAACGAGTCACATTACTAATAAACATGGACAAATGCTTCACACAATGAGTCACAATGACTAATGAACAAGGACAATTGGTTCACACAACGAGTCACAATAACTAAGTAAGATGTGAAGGAAATGTAGATTCATATACATACTTAACATACTCATATATGTCTAAATAATTTGTCATAAAATTAAAACGGATTTTATGCATGCAAACAAAATAACAAAGAGAAGAAATCATGTTCTTACAATGGGTATTACGGTTTTATAGGGCACAAAAGAAATCTCCTTTTCTTTTGTTCTTGAGCTTTCCTTATGGATGAACAAGATCTAAGTATAAGATCTCTCCCTAAGCTTTATACCCAAGGCTTTCTCTTAATTTAATTAATATTATTGGATCTAGTATAATATTAATCTTGTAGAAAATTGAACCAAAATATTTTCTAACACTTGAATATTTTCGGTTTGATGAGAGATCATGAGGGGATTTTATTCTCTCTAGAAATCTTATTTTGGATGATAAGATAGAATCAAAATAATACACTACACTTAGTATATTATTAGGTAAAAATTATAGGAAAAACAATGATGGTTTTTCTTCCCCAAAACCGTGTAAGAGGAGAGCTATTGGGGAGCCAATGCATGGAAAAATTGTTCTTCACAAGGAACAATAGGCTTGCATGGCTAGGCTTGCTTTTAATCATTGTGTTTTTTCCACTAATTACATCCAACATATAATTAGCTCAATTCCTTCTAATTTTCGGCCCACTTGAGTTAATATGGATTCCATATTATTTTTGTCAATTGTCAATATGTCACATGTCACATGTCACATAAATTTGTTATGTATTTTTAACATATTAAAAATCAACGTATCATCAAAAATACGTCACATACAAAAATCGACTTAGTAATTTCATAATTACTTGTGCCAAAAAATTTTACCATTTATAAATCACAACTGATTGTATTTATAATAATTCATTCAAATTTAATTGTTACATTAAACAATTATTTCATCCGAGTAATGATACAATTCAATTACTCAGACCGTATCTCATTTTATCACATTTCAATTTGATACGTAAATTTCACTTCCAAAATCGTCCGTCAATTTTCAAGTAATTTAATTAACTCGCAACATTATACGATTAATTAAATAATCAATTAAGAGTATTGCCCTTTAGGTATGACCTAGGGGTCAACTGATCACCACCGTCACACGACAAGAATGTCAAACTCTAGTCGACCAATCATTACCGATATATGTTGACCAGTTGACAGTAACAATATTACTTCCCAATTGTATTCTTTAAAATGAGATTTAATAATGATATTTAAATCATGTAATCGCACTATTGTTGAGGACACATTTCCCAACAATCTCCCACTTGTCCTCGACAAGTGTGCGTTACCAATTCTCTTGTCCTATTACTATCTCCCACTCAATGCAAGGTGTCTTTCAGGTCGTACTTGCAAGTGATCATATCGAGAGTGGTTTCCTCGATCTGGAGAATAACTGATTGACCGGATTTATCCACTCGGATACCTTCCGAGCGTGGCCACGCATTTCCAGATTCATTACTCCTCAAGTGGCCCTGAGATATTGTTTTAACCCTGACAAAGGGATGGACAATTCCTATCACACTCATTCCCTTCGACTAGCCACAGCCATCATAACCCAAAATATGCCCATTTGACCCCATTTACGAAGGTCGTAGTAACACAAATCAAAATTAATCTGAAACTGAGCCATCTTAGGTGAATAGTCTTTAGTCAAAAGAATCGACTCATTCGAATACTATAGCAGCTCTCGCCACGACCAGGCTATATAAATTTGCCAGAACTCTATAAGCGGTCATTAGGCCCGACAAAAGTTCCTAATATCGCCTATGTGATCGACTAGTCATCTCACATGACTCTATGGCATTTGAACTTGCCATCAATCGCATCACACTCTAGTCACTTCGAGACGTCACCTCATACAAGTGACTATGGGCGAATACAATGTTAATCCGTGTTCACTTTAACGGGGTTCAATTGTCACTACAACCCGTTTGGATGTAACAGAGTATAAAAGGAGTTTTTAAAGAAAAAACTCGAACGACAAATGCGATTATCACATATGAATAGTCAATGCTTGATTACTATTTCATATTCTATAATCTAATTTGATCTTGTAGTTGTTCATTTCAATTCAATTGAAATGACATGACTCATCATGTTTAGCCTATGAGAAGGCTTTGTTTAGTAGGTTTTATCAACTTCTTGTACCTTACTCAACCTTACTACATATTCATTTTCCTTTGTAATGTATACATTTGCATTACAAAACTTTCTGAGTACGTGTCGAGATCCAATCAAGACATAGGCCCTCTTACCCTAAGAATAGCTCCCACTGTTTTCACAGTGTGCGGGACTTATCCTCTTGCACATCTCATGATTGCAAGTGTACTCAATTTCCGTTATAAATATCTCTCATTGTTCTTTATTGCCTAGAACGATTCTAGAAAATCTACTTCTTAATTATCATAGCAACAATGGTATCTTAACCATCCTAATGTGTTTTGATTATGGTTTTGTCGGAAACCATGCGCAACCTCAATTGTCAATTGTCACTTGTGTAACACCCTTACACAAAATTGCATCATAAACACTTTGCTTTACTTCCTTAATGCTTCTGCAAGCACTTAAGGGTAATCTTTATATACTAGGTAAAGATTACTTAAATTCGATTTTGAAAACAATTCATCATACTCAAAGTATATGAAGTGTTATACATCATTACTCATTTAATTGATCCGGCAAAATGGAAGCAAATGGAATCAATCAAATATATTCAATTTAATTGAACTAGTCATGAATCTTATCAACATAAGACTTCTTAACGACGCTAATATCATGTGGATTTATCTTCATAAATCCGGATATTCAAGATGTATTATAATACTCCAAAAGTCTTAAATCATTCTCAATGATCAATATGTCATCCACATATCGGACTAATTAAAATTTCCGTAACTCCCACTAAACTCCATGTATAAACACAACTTCTCGACTTATCGAGAAATGTTTTATCACATGATCCAAAAATGTTGATTCCAACTCATTGATGTCCTACTTAAGACCCTCTCTTAAGTTTCACATTATCTTAGGATTGCAAGAATCTACTAAACTCAAGACATGTATTTAATACATTCCTTCTATTGAAGAAGTGGGTTTTAGATTCACTTGCTATGTATTTCATAACCTCATAATGAAACACAATCCCTAAGAAGATCCAAATAGACTTAAGCATTTCAATTGGTGCAAAACCCTTTGCAACCAATCAAACCTTGAAATCTCTCTTTATTAGTGCAAAACCCTTTGCAACTAATCAAGCCTTTTTATTTTATTAGTGCAAAACCCTTTGCAACTAATCAAGCCTTTTTATTTTGGATTTTCATGGCTCTAAGCCTTATATTGAGTTGTGACTTAAACACTCTTATGTAAGTCATATGTTCATTACTTTCTAGAAGTAATCAATTTGAATCAAACGATTTCTTTGTAAGTTATAAGCTCTTTACTTTCTTAAAAGTAGCATGAATCCATCATTTTCAACAATTTGACGAATTTAACCTCCTAGGTTTTAAAGAAACAACATCTTACACAAAATGTCTCATGTAGCCAAGAAAGACCAGTTTCTTGCGACATAACATTCTTTGTGGCTCTTGAATAAATTCTCCCACTCTGTCTTCTAGAAATAAACTTGTATTTTAGAAAGACAGCTTCACGAGCCGCAAACCCGTCGTACTCGTGATAATTGAAAAGGGAAAAATGAGCATTTGTTTCTTTTGAAAACTTACAAACATGGTACCCTTACCATTTCATATCTCATATGATTCGTTTTAGTGGAAAAATAATTTAGACAAAAATGATAAATTCCCCAAAAGGATCAAGTAACTCAAAGTAACTTGATTGAAGTCCAAACCATATCGAATAGCGTTTGAATCCTTATCCAACCACACATTATTCCATAATGCATGCTAAGAGAGACTAATTTGTGATACTATAACATAATTCATTTGGCTTATATCAAAGTCTTCACTTTGATAATCCCATCACGACTAAATCGTGCTTCTTCGAACTTTTGAACTTCTTCAAAAAATTCTCTATTTACCTTATTAAGTGAACACATTAGTGTCAACCTAAATCGTTGGTAAAAGAAAATGATCAACCTATTTTGGATCAATGATTTACAACCTCGATCTCCTTTTCAACCAAAAGGCACGAGACATCTTGCTTTGAATACAAGATACGCATAAACCATTAACAATCTAATGGTTTCAAGAGTACTCGATAACTCTTTGCGTTCATCATTTCAAAAATCTTTAAGGTTTAATCTTGGGATACCAATTTGAGTCTTGCATCATCTTCATGATATATCATTCTAGTTTGGTTTAGAATATAATCACCTTGATAATGGGCTAGCCATACATCAAATCGTGGTGTATAGGGTCACAAAAGTGAAACCTCTTTTGTATCTTAACAAGTTTGTATTCTTATTTAGAGTTTATGTACTTAATAGTCACAATTAAGTACAACTCCAAATCCAAAAACTAGATTGAGTACACAATTACTCTATCTCTCGACTTCATTTTTGCTAGTCGTCATATTCTAATCATCCTATGTATCAAACATAATGATGAAAACCTCCACTGGTTTCTAATATTGACGAAGTAGTACTAGCAAAATTTATGTTTAATCAAATAAACATTTAAAGAAGAAGGTCCCATTAGATGTCCCACAACTAACTTGTTAATTCTTCAATAATTTGGGGTAGTTTCCTTTCTTGTGTCCAACATTCAAGACAATGGAAACTTTATCGGTCGGGATTGATAGGTTTAGTATCGTTATTCTTCAACAACTTTACTTTTATCATAACCTTGTATCAATTCCATTATAATCCTTACTTCTTGAACCTCGTCCTCATCTTAACGGTTTAAGAGAATGCTCCCACTCATTTCAATGAGTCTTTGCTTTGAGAAGCAAAATTGAATTCATGAAGATTACTCTTCATTTGTTCGTTTTAGTCTTAAAACTTTCATCGAAGTGGTTGCGTTATTTTGGTCAATTACGAATTCTGAAAATCTAATCACCAAAACAATATTATCTTTTCAAGGTACTTAATTCATTTAAGTATATGAAAAACAATCCATTGTAAGTAGATGTGTTAGTCAAGAATCAAAAACATGTTTGATAATGAATAACTTTTATCTATACTCTTTACAAGAGATCCTTAGCAATGGTTTATGTGAGGTTTTAGAAGCAAATTCAAATTTGTCTTAAGTTACGATGTTTTAATGGAGATTTGAATCAAAAACGAAAATGATATCGTATATGAATTGCGGTAAAGAAATAGAACAATATGATAACGGAATAATGAAAACAAAACATTTATCGTTATATTAATACTTGTAAACAAGTATAGCATTTACATAGTGACCTCTACCCAACTATGATAAATGATTCCAAGATCCAAATTCATATTAACTTGGGCACGGTAGGGCCGATTCATCCCTTATCAATATAACTCGGTGGATTAACTCTTTAATCGATTCTACTTTTAGAACTCTTGGTCGATAAAATTACTCTAATAATTATCTATAGCCCAAAACACATCCGACAAGGGCACGGTAGGGCCGATACATCCCTTATCAAAAACTTTTGTTGAGTTCAATCCAAATTTCGAATAAATGTGTCCATGATCCAAATCCACATCAACTCGGGCACGGTAGGGCCGATTCATCCCTTATCAACATGAATTCGGTGGATTAACATTCATCACCCACTTCCCCTACGTAACAAGGTTTGTACCCCGGTAGGGCCGAGCGCACTCCCTCGCGAAATAGGTTTTCATGGTTTCTACTATTTGGTAAGGCTATGTCTCAATTAATTGTTTTAGCGAGAGGTCATGTCAATTTATTATCTATCACGTTTTAAGTGAACTAAAGCGGTGAACTACGATAATTCTAATTGACACGGTCGATAAACTCGATAAAATGACAATGCATGTTTAGTTATGGCGATTTAGCAATGCATGTGACATAAAATAAAATGCAAGCATAAAATAAATAAATCCTAGTATGGCCTTTCCTAAAATAGAAAAACTCTTTAACTATTACATATTCGGAAACCAACTCCATTGGTCCCTTGAACTTCGGTTGTGGCACGCATCTCGAGGTAACACCGTCTTTATGTATCGCCATTCTTGAAGAAATCCGTCTTTGGGAACTCCGGAATGATTAAAATTACATAATAAATTACATAATTTCCTATTATACATTTGTAACTAAAATAAAATAAATCTATTAAATTACAAAACGGTGATACGAGATCACAATAAAATTACAACCGAATCGATATTCCCATACATTTCGGGAAATACCAATAAAATCTAAGGCCATACTAAGAAAAATACATAATTCAAAATTACATAAATTAAAATTATGACAATCATAAGAAAAATGCAGCATTATAATATGTATAAACATGCTCAATTTTATGCTAAATCGCCTTTAATTTGCCAATATCGTATATTACTTGGTTTTTACGGATTTGCGTGATTTCAACATTTTACAATCACAAAAATACATAAATTCATATTTATGCATAAGTTAATTACCCTAACCTCTTAGGACTCAAAATTTAGTCTTCACTAATAAATTGACCATAATTAACTTAAATTACAAAAATTGTTCATAAATTAGCCCAAAAATACAAAAATAAGCTATTAAACTTCAAATAAATCACAAAACTTCAAATAAATTCAAAATTTGAAATTTAAATTCATGAACATTCTGGAAAAATACCATGACACTCATAATGTTCAAAATCTTAGGTTAAAAATTTCGAAATTTTCCCGGAAAAACAATGTTGCGGTTTATCGATTTTAACTAAAATAATCATAAACATGAGGAAAAATTATATCCATTAACTTTTCAATTTTAGATCTGAAAAAGATAATAAAAAGCAACATTAGACGTTTTTCCTAAGTCATAGATTATGTTTTATTAATTTTTAACTAATAATGTCACTATTTATGCTATTTTTCTTCAAAAATCCATAAATCATGCATAAGGACTTCTTTATGGCCAATTATTTTACACACATCTTGTAAAATTGCATGTGACAACATATAAAATTTCTATGACCAGATTCGAAATTTAACTCATATTAACCTATTTTTCACTTTAAATCCGAATTAAAAATGAAAAATCCATTTTTCGAGCATAAAAACTCATAAAATTATGAAAATTTCCAGATCATCTAAAAATAATATATGTGAAAACATATCCAAAAACCACCTGAAAATTCGAAGTATAGCAAATTTTAGACCAAAAATGACATTTTTACTCATAAAATCACATTTAAATGCCATTATTGTAATTATGAACAATAAAAATCCGAAAAATTAACCAAAATATCCTAAAACACTTTAGGACCATAAATATTAACATGCATGTAATAATTTCGTGATATATCATAATAACACAAATTTTACAAGTTTTATTTGTTATTCTTATAACTCGGAAAAACTTTTAACCAATTTGCATGCAAACAACCGTGGCTCTGATACCAATTGAAGGAAATGTAGATTCATATACATACTTAACATACTCATATATGTCTAAATAATTTGTCATAAAATTAAAACGGATTTTATGCATGCAAACAAAATAACAAAGAGAAGAAATCATGTTCTTACAATGGGTATTACGGTTTTATAGGGCACAAAAGAAATCTCCTTTTCTTTTGTTCTTGAGCTTTCCTTATGGATGAACAAGATCTAAGTATAAGATCTCTCCCTAAGCTTTATACCCAAGGCTTTCTCTTAATTTAATTAATATTATTGGATCTAGTATAATATTAATCTTGTAGAAAATTGAACCAAAATATTTTCTAACACTTGAATATTTTCGGTTTGATGAGAGATCATGAGGGGATTTTATTCTCTCTAGAAATCTTATTTTGGATGATAAGATAGAATCAAAATAATACACTACACTTAGTATATTATTAGGTAAAAATTATAGGAAAAACAATGATGGTTTTTCTTCCCCAAAACCGTGTAAGAGGAGAGCTATTGGGGAGCCAATGCATGGAAAAATTGTTCTTCACAAGGAACAATAGGCTTGCATGGCTAGGCTTGCTTTTAATCATTGTGTTTTTTCCACTAATTACATCCAACATATAATTAGCTCAATTCCTTCTAATTTTCGGCCCACTTGAGTTAATATGGATTCCATATTATTTTTGTCAATTGTCAATATGTCACATGTCACATGTCACATAAATTTGTTATGTATTTTTAACATATTAAAAATCAACGTATCATCAAAAATACGTCACATACAAAAATCGACTTAGTAATTTCATAATTACTTGTGCCAAAAAATTTTACCATTTATAAATCACAACTGATTGTATTTATAATAATTCATTCAAATTTAATTGTTACATTAAACAATTATTTCATCCGAGTAATGATACAATTCAATTACTCAGACCGTATCTCATTTTATCACATTTCAATTTGATACGTAAATTTCACTTCCAAAATCGTCCGTCAATTTTCAAGTAATTTAATTAACTCGCAACATTATACGATTAATTAAATAATCAATTAAGAGTATTGCCCTTTAGGTATGACCTAGGGGGTCAACTGATCACCACCGTCACACGACAGTAATGTCAAACTCTAGTCAGCCAATCATTACCGATATATGTTGACCAGTTGACAGTAACAATATTACTTCCCAATTGTATTCTTTAAAATGAGATTTAATAATGATATTTAAATCATGTAATCGCACTATTGTTGAGGACACATTTCCCAACAAGATGGACAAATGTTTTACACAACGAGTCACAATGACTATTAAACAAGGACAAATGGTTGACACAATGAGTCACAATGACAAGGATAAATTATTCACACAACGAGTCACAATGACTAATAAACATGGACAAATGCTTCATACAACGAGTCACAATGACTAATAAACATGGACAAATTCTTCACACAACAGTCACAATGACTAATGAACAAGGACAATTGGTTCACAAAACGAGTCACAAAGACTAATAAACATGGACAAATGCTTCACACAACGAGTCACAATGACTAATAAACATGGACAAATGTTTCACACAACGAGTCACAATAACTAATGAACAAGGAAAATTAGTTCCCACAATGAGTCACAATAACAAGGACAAAAGGTTGATACAACGAGTCACAATGACTAATAACCATGGACAAATGCTTCACACAACGAGTCACAATGACTAATAAACAAGGACAAATGGTTCACACAACGAGTCACAATAACAAGGATAAATTATTAACACAACGAGTCACAATGACTAATAAACATGGACAAATGCTTTACACAACGATTAACAATGACTAATAAACAAGGACAAATGGTTCACGCAACGAGTCACAATGACTAATAAACATGGACAATTGTTTCACACAACGAGTCACAATGAGTAATAAACATGGACAAATGTTTCACACAACGAGTCACAATGACAAATGAACAAGGACAAATGGTTCACACAATGAGTCACAATGACTAATAAACAAGGACAAATGGTTCACACAACGAGTCACAATGACAAGGATAAATTATTCACACAAGGAGTCACAATGACTAATAAACATGGACAAATGCTTCACACAACGAGTCACAATGACTAATAAACATGGACAAATGCTTCACACAACGAGTCACAATGACTAATGAGCAAGGATAATTTGTTCACACAACGAGTCACAATGACTAATAAACATGGACAAATGCTTCACACAACGAGTCACAATGACTAATAAACATGGACAAATGTTTCACACAACGAGTCACAATAACTAATGAACAAGGAAAATTAGTTCACACAATGAGTCACAATAACAAGGACAAAAGGTTGATACAACGAGTCACAATGACTAATAACCATGGACAAATGCTTTACAAAACGAGTCACAATGACTAATGAACAGGGACAATTGGTTGACACAACGAGTCACAAAGGACAAATGCTTGACAAAGAGTCACAATGACTAATAAACATGGACAAATGTTTCACACAACGAGTCACAATAACTAATGAACAAGGAAAATTAGTTCACACAATGAGTCACAATAACAAGGACAAAAGGTTGATACAACGAGTCACAATGACTAATAACCATGGACAAATGCTTTACACAACGAGTCACAATGACTAATGAACAGGGACAATTGGTTGACACAACGAGTCACAAAGGACAAATGCTTCACACAAAGAGTCACAATGACTAATAAACATGGACAAATGTTTCACACAACGAGTCACAATAACTAATGAACAAGGAAAATTAGTTCACACAATGAGTCACAATAACAAGGACAAAAGGTTGATACAACGAGTCACAATGACTAATAACCATGGACAAATGCTTTACACAACGAGTCACAATGACTAATAAACAAGGACAAATGGTTCACACAACGAGTCACAAAAACAAGGATAAATTATTAACACAACGAGTCACAATGACTAATAAACATGGACAAATGCTTCACACAACGATTAACAATGACTAATAAACAAGGACAAATGGTTCACACAACGAGTCACAATGACTAATAAACATGGACAAATGCGTCACACAACGAGTCACAATGACAAATGAACAAGGACAAATGGTTCAAACAGTGAGTCACAATGACTAATAAACAAGGACAAATGGTTCACACAACGAGTCACAATGACTAATGAACAAGGACAATTGGTTGCCACAACGAGTCACAATAACAAGGATAAATTATTAACACAACGAGTCACAATGACTAATTAACATGGACAAATGCTTCACACAACGAGTAACAATGACTAATAAACAAGGACAAATGGTTCACACAACGAGTAATAATGACTAATAAACAAGGACAAATGGTTCACACAACGAGCCACAATGACTAATAAACATGGACATATGTTTCACACAACAAGTCACAATGACTAATAAACAAGGACAAATGTTTCACACAACGAGTCACAATGACAAATGAACAAGGACAAATGGTTCACACAACGAGTCACAATGACTATGGAGAAAAAGACAATTGGTTGACACAACGAGTCACAATGACAAGGATAAATTATTCAAACAAGGAGTCACAATGACTAATAAACACGGGCAAATGCTTCAAACAACGAGTCACAATGACTAATAAACATGGACAAATGCTTCACACAACAGTCACAATGACTAATGAACAAGGACAATTGGTTCACAAAACGAGTCACAAAGACTAATAAACATGGACAAATGTTCACACAACGAGTTACAATGACTAATAAACATGGACAAATGTTTCACACGAGTCACAATAACTAATGAACAAGGAAAATTAGTTCACACAATGACTCACAATAACAAGGACAAAAGGTTGATACAACGAGTCACAATGACTAATAACCACGGACAAATGCTTCACACAATGAGTCACAATGACTAATGAATAAGGACAATTGGTTCACACAACGAGTCACAATGACTAATTAAGATGGACAAATGTTTCACACAACGAGTCACAATGACAATTAAACAAGGACAAATGGTTGACACAATGAGTCACAATGACAAGGATAAATTATTCACACAACGAGTCACAATGACTAATAAACATGGACAAATGCTTCATACAACGAGTCACAATGACTAATAAACATGGACAAATGCTTCACACAACAGTCACAATGACTAATGAACAAGGACAATTGGTTCACAAAACGAGTCACAATGACTAATAAACATGGACAAATGCTTCACACAACGAGTCACAATGACTAATAAACATGGACAAATGCTTCACACAACGAGTCACAATGACTAATGAACAAGGACAATTGGTTCACACAACGAGTCACAATGACTAATAAACATGGACAAATGTTTCACACAACGAGTCACAATGACTAATAAACATGGACAAATGGTTCACACAACGAGTAACAATGACTAATAAACAAGAACAAATGGTTCACACAATGAGTCACAATGACTAATAAACATGGACATTTGTTTCACACAACGAGTCACAATGACAAATTAACAAGGACAAATGGTTCAAACAATGAGTCACAATGACTAATAAACAAGGACAAATGGTTCACACAACGAGTCACAATGACTAATGAACAAGGGCAATTGGTTGACACAACGAGTCACAAGAACAACGATAAATTAGTAACACAACGAGTCACAATGACTAATAAACATGGACAAATGCTTCACACAACGAGTAACAATGACTAATAAACAAGGACAAATGGTTCACACAACGAGTCACAATGACTAATAAACATGGACAAATGCTTCACACAATGAGTCACAATGACTAATGAACAAGGACAATTGGTTCACACAACGAGTCACAATAACTAATTAAGATGGACAAATGTTTCACACAACGAGTCACAATGACTATTAAACAAGGACAAATGGTTGACACAATGAGTCACAATGACAAGGATAAATTATTCACACAACGAGTCACAATGACTAATAAACACGGACAAATGCTTCATACAACGAGTCACAATAACTAATAAACATGGACAAATGCTTCACACAACAGTCACAATGACTAATGAACAAGGACAATTGGTTCACACAACGAGCCACAATGACTAATAAACATGGACATATGTTTCACACAATAAGTCACAATGACTAATAAACAAGGACAAATGTTTCACACAACGAGTCACAATGACAAATGAACAAGGACAAATGGTTCACACAACGAGTCACAATGACTATGGAGAAAAAGACAATTGGTTGACACAACGAGTCACAATGACAAGGATAAATTATTCAAACAAGGAGTCACAATGACTAATAAACATGGGCAAATGCTTCAAACAACGAGTCACAATGACTAATAAACATGGACAATTGCTTCACACAACAGTCACAATGACTAATGAACAAGGACAATTGGTTCACAAAACGAGTCACAAAGACTAATAAACATGGACAAATGCTTCACACAACGAGTTACAATGACTAATAAACATGGACAAATGTTTCACACAACGAGTCACAATAACTAATGAACAAGGAAAATTAGTTCACACAATGAGTCACAATAACAAGGACAAAAGGTTGATACAACGAGTCACAATGACTAATAACCACGGACAAATGCTTCACACAATGAGTCACAATGACTAATGAATAAGGACAATTGGTTCACAAAACGAGTCACAATGACAATTAAACAAGGACAAATGGTTGACACAATGAGTCACAATGACAAGGATAAATTATTCACACAACGAGTCACAATGACTAATAAACATGGACAAATGCTTCATACAACGAGTCACAATGACTAATAAACATGGACAAATGCTTCACACAACAGTCACAATGACTAATGAACAAGGACAATTGGTTCACAAAACGAGTCACAATGACTAATAAACATGGACAAATGCTTCACACAACGAGTCACAATGACTAATAAACATGGACAAATGCTTCACACAACGAGTCACAATGAC
This sequence comes from Silene latifolia, assembly GCF_048544455.1. Taxonomy (NCBI): domain Eukaryota; kingdom Viridiplantae; phylum Streptophyta; class Magnoliopsida; order Caryophyllales; family Caryophyllaceae; genus Silene; species Silene latifolia. The sequence goes on from NC_133531.1 coordinate 39,338,477, forward strand.
TAATGAACAAGGACAATTGGTTCACACAACGAGTCACAATGACTAATAAACATGGACAAATGTTTCACACAACGAGTCACAATGACTAATAAACATGGACAAATGGTTCACACAACGAGTAACAATGACTAATAAACAAGAACAAATGGTTCACACAATGAGTCACAATGACTAATAAACATGGACATTTGTTTCACACAACGAGTCACAATGACAAATGAACAAGGACAAATGGTTCAAACAATGAGTCACAATGACTAATAAACAAGGACAAATGGTTCACACAACGAGTCACAATGACTAATGAACAAGGGCAATTGGTTGACACAACGAGTCACAAGAACAAGGATAAATTATTAACACAACGAGTCACAATGACTAATAAACATGGACAAATGCTTCACACAACGAGTAACAATGACTAATAAACAAGGACAAATGGTTCACACAACGAGTCACAATGACTAATAAACATGGACAAATGCTTCACACAATGAGTCACAATGACTAATGAACAAGGACAATTGGTTCACACAACGAGTCACAATAACTAATTAAGATGGACAAATGTTTCACACAACGAGTCACAATGACTATTAAACAAGGACAAATGGTTGACACAATGAGTCACAATGACAAGGATAAATTATTCACACAACGAGTCACAATGACTAATAAACACGGACAAATGCTTCATACAACGAGTCACAATAACTAATAAACATGGACAAATGCTTCACACAACAGTCACAATGACTAATGAACAAGGACAATTGGTTCACAAAACGAGTCACAAAGACTAATAAACATGGACAAATGCTTCACACAACGAGTCACATAGACTAATAAACATGGACAAATGTTTCACACAACGAGTCACAATAACTAATGAACAAGGAAAATTAGTTCCCACAATGAGTCACAATAACAAGGACAAAAGGTTGATACAACGAGTCACAATGACTAATAACCATGGACAAATGCTTCACACAACGAGTCACAATGACTAATAAACAAGGACAAATGGTTCACACAACGAGTCACAATAACAAGGATAAATTATTAACACAACGAGTCACAATGACTAATAAACATGGACAAATGCTTCACACAACGATTAACAATGACTAATAAACAAGGACAAATGGTTCACGCAACGAGTCACAATGACTAATAAACATGGACAATTGTTTCACACAACTAGTCACAATGAGTAATAAACATGGACAAATGTTTCACACAACGAGTCACAATGACAAATGAACAAGGACAAATGGTTCACACAATGAGTCATAATGACTAATAAACAAGGACAAATGGTTCACACAACGAGTCACAATGACAAGGATAAATTATTCACACAAGGAGTCACAATGACTAATAAACATGGACAAATGCTTCACACAACGAGTCACAATGACTAATAAACATGGACAAATGCTTCACACAACGAGTCACAATGACTAATGAGCAAGGATAATTGGTTCACACAACGAGTCACAATGACTAATAAACATGGACAAATGCTTCACACAATGAGTCACAATGACTAATAAACATGGACAAATGTTTCACACAACGAGTCACAATAACTAATGAACAAGGAAAATTAGTTCACACAATGAGTCACAATAACAAGGACAAAAGGTTGATACAACGAGTCACAATGACTAATAACCATGGACAAATGCTTTACACAACGAGTCACAATGACTAATGAACAGGGACAATTGGTTGACACAACGAGTCACAAAGGACAAATGCTTCGGACAAAGAGTCACAATGACTAATAAACATGGACAAATGTTTCACACAACGAGTCACAATAACTAATGAACAAGGAAAATTAGTTCACACAATGAGTCACAATAACAAGGACAAAAGGTTGATACAACGAGTCACAATGACTAATAACCATGGACAAATGCTTTACACAACGAGTCACAATGACTAATAAACAAGGACAAATGGTTCACACAACGAGTCACAAAAACAAGGATAAATTATTAACACAACGAGTCACAATGACTAATAAACATGGACAAATGCTTCACATAACGATTAACAATGACTAATAAACAAGGACAAATGGTTCACACAACGAGTCACAATGACTAAAAAACATGGACAAATGCTTCACACAACGAGTCACAATGACAAATGAACAAGGACAAATGGTTCAAACAAAGAGTCACAATGACTAATAAACACGGACAAATGGTTCACACAACGAGTCACAATGACTAATGAACAAGGACAATTGGTTGCCACAACGAGTCACAATAACAAGGATAAATTATTAACACAACGAGTCACAATGACTAATTAACATGGACAAATGCTTCACACAACGAGTAACAATGACTAATAAACAAGGACAAATGGTTCACACAACGAGTAATAATGACTAATAAACAAGGACAAATGGTTCACACAACGAGCCACAATGACTAATAAACATGGACATATGTTTCACACAACAAGTCACAATGACTAATAAACAAGGACAAATGTTTCACACAACGAGTCACAATGACAAATAAACAAGGACAAATGGTTCACACGAGTCACAATGACTAATGAGAAAAAGACAATTGGTTGACACAACGAGTCACAATGACAAGGATAAATTATTTACACAAGGAGTCACAATGACTAAAAAGATGGACAAATGCTTCACAAAACGAGTCACAATGACTAATAAACATGGACAAATGCTTACAACGAGTCACAATGACTAATGAACAAGGACAATTGGTTCACACAACGAGTCACAATGACTAATTAAGATGGACAAATGTTTCACTCAACGAGTCACAACGACTAAAAAACAAGGACAAATGGTTCACACAATTAGTCACAATGACAAGGATAAATTATTCACACAACGAGTCACAATGACTAAAAAACATGGACAAATGCTTCAAACAACGAGTCACAATGACTAATAAACATGGACAAATGCTTCACACAACAGTCACAATGACTAATGAACAAGGACAATTGGTTCAAAAACCGAGTCACAAAGACTAATAAACATGGACAAATGATTCACACAACGAGTCACAATGACTAATAAACATGGATAAATGGTTCACACAACAAGTCACAATAACTAATGAACAAGGAAAATTAGTTCACACAATGAGTCACAATAACAAGGACAAAAGGTTGATACAACGAGTCACAATGACTAATAACCATGGACAAATGCTTCACACAACGAGTCATAATGACTAATAAACAAGGACAAATGGTTCACACAACGAGTCACAATAACAAGGATAAATTATTAACACAACGAGTCACAATGACTAATAAACATGGACAAATGCTTCACACAACGATTAACAATGACTAATAAACAAGGACAAATGGTTCACACAACGAGTCACAATGACTAATAAACATGGACAATTGTTTCACACAACAAGTCACAATGACTAATAAACATGGACAAATGCTTCACACAACGAGTCACAATGACAAATGAACAAGGACAAATGGTTCACACAATGAGTCACAATGACTAATGAACAAGGACAATTGGTGGCCACAACGAGTCACAATGACAAGGATAAATTATTCACACAAAGAGTCACAATGACTAATAAACATGGACAAATGCATCACACAACGAGTCACAATAACTAATAAACATGGACAAATGCTTCACACAACGAGTCACAATGACTAACGAACAAGGACAATTGGTTCACACAACGAGTCACAATGACTAATAAACATGGACAAATGTTTCACACAACGAGTCACAATGAATAATAAACATGGACAAATGGTTCACACAACGAGTAACAATGACTAATAAACAAGAACAAATGGTTCACACAACGAGTCACAATGACTAATAAACATGGACAATTGTTTCACACAACGAGTCACAATGACAAATGAACAAGGACAAATGGTTCACAAAATGAATCACAATGACTTAACAAGGAAAAATGGTTCACACAACGAGCCCCAATGACTAATAAACATGGACAAATATTTCACACAACGAGTCACAATGACTAACAATGACTAATAAACAAGGACAAATGTTTCACACAACGAGTCACAATGACAAATGAACAAGGACAAATGGTTCACACAACGAGTTACAATGACTAATGAGAAAAAGACAATTGGTTGACTCAACGAGTCACAATGACAATGATAAATTATTCACCCAAGGAGTCACAATGACTAAAAAGATGGACAAATGCTTCACACAACGAGTCACAATGATTATTAAACATGGACAAATGCTTCACACAACAAGTCACAATGACTAATGAACAAGGACAAATGGTTCACACAACGAGTCACAATAACAAGGATAAATTATTAACACAACGAGTCACAATGACTAATAAACATGGACAAATGCTTCACACAACGTTTAACAATGACTAATAAACAAGGACAAATGGTTCACACAACGAGTCACAATGAATAATAAACATGGACAATTATTTCACACAACGAGTCACAATGACTAATAAACATGGACAAATGCTTCACACAACGAGTCACAATGACAAATGAACAAGGACAAATGGTTCACACAATGAGTCACAATGACTAATAAACTAGGATAAATGGTTCACACAACGAGTCCCAATGACTAATGAACAAGGACAATTGGTGGACACAACGAGTCACAATGACAAGGATAAATTATTCACACAAAGAGTCACAATGACTAATAAACATGGACAAATGATTCACACAACGAGTCACAATAACTAATAAACATGGACAATTGTTTCACACAAAGAGTCACAATGACAAATGAAGAAGGACAAATGGTTCACAAAATGAGTCACAATGACTAATAAACAAGGAAAAATGGTTCACACAACGAGCCCCAATGACTAATAAACATGGACAAATGTTTCACACAACGAGTCACAATGTCTAACAATGACTAATAAACAAGGACAAATGTTTCACACAACGAGTCACAATGACAAATGAACAAGAACAAATGGTTCACACAACGAGTTACAATGACTAATGAGAAAAAGACAATTGGTTGACTCAACGAGTCACAATGACAATGATAAATTATTCACCCAAGGAGTCACAATGACTAAAAAGATGGACAACTTCTTCACACAACGAGTCACAATGATTAATAAACATGGACAAATGCTTCACACAACAAGTCACAATGACTAATGAACAAGGACAAATGGTTCACACAACGAGTCACAATAACAAGGATAAATTATTAACACAACGAGTCACAATGACTAATAAACATGGACAAATGCTTCACACAACGATTAACAATGACTAATAACCAAGGACAAATGGTTCACACAATGAGTCACAATGACTAATAAACATGGACAATTATTTCACACAACGAGTCACAATGACTAATAAACATGGACAAATGCTTCACACAACGATTAACAATGACTAATAAACAAGGACAAATGGTTCACACAACGAGTCACAATGACTAATAAACATGGAAAAATGCTTCACACAACGAGTCACAATGACAAATGAACAATGACAAATGGTTCAAACAGTGAGTCACAATGACTAATAAACAAGGACAAATGGTTCACACAACGAGTCACAATGACTAATGAACAAGGACAATTGGTTGCCACAACGAGTCACAATAACAAGGATAAATTATTAACACAACGAGTCACAATGACTAATTAACATGGACAAATGCTTCACACAACGAGTAACAATGACTAATAAACAAGGACAAATGGTTCACACAACGAGTAATAATGACTAATAAACAAGGACAAATGGTTCACAAAACGAGCCACAATGACTAATAAACATGGACATATGTTTCACACAACAAGTCACAATGACTAATAAACAAGGACAAATGTTTCACACAACGAGTCACAATGACAAATAAACAAGGACAAATGGTTCACACGAGTCACAATGACTAATGAGAAAAAGACAATTGGTTGACACAACGAGTCACAATGACAAGGATAAATTATTTACACAAGGAGTCACAATGACTAAAAAGATGGACAAATGCTTCACACAACGAGTCACAATGACTAATAAACATGGACAAATGCTTACAACGAGTCACAATGACTAAAGAACAAGGACAATTGGTTCACACAACGAGTCACAATGACTAATTAAGATGGACAAATGTTTCACACAACGAGTCACAATGACTAAAAAACAAGGACAAATGGTTCACACAATTAGTCACAATGACAAGGATAAATTATTCACACAACGAGTCACAATGACTAAAAAACATGGACAAATGCTTCAAACAACGAGTCACAATGACTACTAAACATGGACAAATGCTTCACACAACAGTCACAATGACTAATGAACAAGGACAATTGGTTCAAAAACCGAGTCACAAAGACTAATAAACATGGACAAATGATTCACACAACGAGTCACAATGACTAATAAACATGGATAAATGGTTCACACAACAAGTCACAATAACTAATGAACAAGGAAAATTAGTTCACACAATGAGTCACAATAACAAGGACAAAAGGTTGATACAACGAGTCACAATGACTAATTAACAAGGATAAATTATTAACACAACGAGTCACAATGACTAATAAACATGGACAAATGCTTCACACAACGATTAACAATGACTAATAAACAAGGACAAATGGTTCACACAACGAGTCACAATGACTAATAAACATGGACAATTGTTTCACACAACAAGTCACAATGACTAATAAACATGGACAAATGCTTCACACAACGAGTCACAATGACAAATGAACAAGGACAAATGGTTCACACAATGAGTCATAATGACTAATAAACAAGGACAAATGGTTCACACAACGAGTCACAATGACAAGGATAAATTATTCACACAAGGAGTCACAATGACTAATAAACATGGACAAATGCTTCACACAACGAGTCACAATGACTAATAAACATGGACAAATGCTTCACACAACGAGTCACAATGACTAATGAGCAAGGATAATTGGTTCACACAACGAGTCACAATGACTAATAAACATGGACAAATGCTTCACACAATGAGTCACAATGACTAATAAACATGGACAAATGTTTCACACAACGAGTCACAATAACTAATGAACAAGGAAAATTAGTTCACACAATGAGTCACAATAACAAGGACAAAAGGTTGATACAACGAGTCACAATGACTAATAACCATGGACAAATGCTTTACACAACGAGTCACAATGACTAATGAACAGGGACAATTGGTTGACACAACGAGTCACAAAGGACAAATGCTTCGGACAAAGAGTCACAATGACTAATAAACATGGACAAATGTTTCACACAACGAGTCACAATAACTAATGAACAAGGAAAATTAGTTCACACAATGAGTCACAATAACAAGGACAAAAGGTTGATACAACGAGTCACAATGACTAATAACCATGGACAAATGCTTTACACAACGAGTCACAATGACTAATAAACAAGGACAAATGGTTCACACAACGAGTCACAAAAACAAGGATAAATTATTAACACAACGAGTCACAATGACTAATAAACATGGACAAATGCTTCACATAACGATTAACAATGACTAATAAACAAGGACAAATGGTTCACACAACGAGTCACAATGACTAAAAAACATGGACAAATGCTTCACACAACGAGTCACAATGACAAATGAACAAGGACAAATGGTTCAAACAGTGAGTCACAATGACTAATAAACAAGGACAAATGGTTCACACAACGAGTCACAATGACTAATGAACAAGGACAATTGGTTGCCACAACGAGTCACAATAACAAGGATAAATTATTAACACAACGAGTCACAATGACTAATTAACATGGACAAATGCTTCACACAACGAGTAACAATGACTAATAAACAAGGACAAATGGTTCACACAACGAGTAATAATGACTAATAAACAAGGACAAATGGTTCACACAACGAGCCACAATGACTAATAAACATGGACATATGTTTCACACAACAAGTCACAATGACTAATAAACAAGGACAAATGTTTCACACAACGAGTCACAATGACAAATAAACAAGGACAAATGGTTCACACGAGTCACAATGACTAATGAGAAAAAGACAATTGGTTGACACAACGAGTCACAATGACAAGGATAAATTATTTACACAAGGAGTCACAATGACTAAAAAGATGGACAAATGCTTCACAAAACGAGTCACAATGACTAATAAACATGGACAAATGCTTACAACGAGTCACAATGACTAATGAACAAGGACAATTGGTTCACACAACGAGTCACAATGACTAATTAAGATGGACAAATGTTTCACTCAACGAGTCACAACGACTAAAAAACAAGGACAAATGGTTCACACAATTAGTCACAATGACAAGGATAAATTATTCACACAACGAGTCACAATGACTAAAAAACATGGACAAATGCTTCAAACAACGAGTCACAATGACTAATAAACATGGACAAATGCTTCACACAATCAACAAATGACTAATGAACAAGGACAATTGGTTCAAAAACCGAGTCACAAAGACTAATAAACATGGACAAATGATTCACACAACGAGTCACAATGACTAATAAACATGGATAAATGGTTCACACAACAAGTCACAATAACTAATGAACAAGGAAAATTAGTTCACACAATGAGTCACAATAACAAGGACAAAAGGTTGATACAACGAGTCACAATGACTAATAACCATGGACAAATGCTTCACACAACGAGTCATAATGACTAATAAACAAGGACAAATGGTTCACACAACGAGTCACAATAACAAGGATAAATTATTAACACAACGAGTCACAATGACTAATAAACATGGACAAATGCTTCACACAACGATTAACAATGACTAATAAACAAGGACAAATGGTTCACACAACGAGTCACAATGACTAATAAACATGGACAATTGTTTCACACAACAAGTCACAATGACTAATAAACATGGACAAATGCTTCACACAACGAGTCACAATGACAAATGAACAAGGACAAATGGTTCACACAATGAGTCACAATGACTAATGAACAAGGACAATTGGTGGCCACAACGAGTCACAATGACAAGGATAAATTATTCACACAAAGAGTCACAATGACTAATAAACATGGACAAATGCATCACACAACGAGTCACAATAACTAATAAACATGGACAAATGCTTCACACAACGAGTCACAATGACTAACGAACAAGGACAATTGGTTCACACAACGAGTCACAATGACTAATAAACATGGACAAATGTTTCACACAACGAGTCACAATGAATAATAAACATGGACAAATGGTTCACACAACGAGTAACAATGACTAATAAACAAGAACAAATGGTTCACACAACGAGTCACAATGACTAATAAACATGGACAATTGTTTCACACAACGAGTCACAATGACAAATGAACAAGGACAAATGGTTCACAAAATGAATCACAATGACTTAACAAGGAAAAATGGTTCACACAACGAGCCCCAATGACTAATAAACATGGACAAATATTTCACACAACGAGTCACAATGACTAACAATGACTAATAAACAAGGACAAATGTTTCACACAACGAGTCACAATGACAAATGAACAAGGACAAATGGTTCACACAACGAGTTACAATGACTAATGAGAAAAAGACAATTGGTTGACTCAACGAGTCACAATGACAATGATAAATTATTCACCCAAGGAGTCACAATGACTAAAAAGATGGACAAATGCTTCACACAACGAGTCACAATGATTATTAAACATGGACAAATGCTTCACACAACAAGTCACAATGACTAATGAACAAGGACAAATGGTTCACACAACGAGTCACAATAACAAGGATAAATTATTAACACAACGAGTCACAATGACTAATAAACATGGACAAATGCTTCACACAACGTTTAACAATGACTAATAAACAAGGACAAATGGTTCACACAACGAGTCACAATGAATAATAAACATGGACAATTATTTCACACAACGAGTCACAATGACTAATAAACATGGACAAATGCTTCACACAACGAGTCACAATGACAAATGAACAAGGACAAATGGTTCACACAATGAGTCACAATGACTAATAAACTAGGATAAATGGTTCACACAACGAGTCCCAATGACTAATGAACAAGGACAATTGGTGGACACAACGAGTCACAATGACAAGGATAAATTATTCACACAAAGAGTCACAATGACTAATAAACATGGACAAATGATTCACACAACGAGTCACAATAACTAATAAACATGGACAATTGTTTCACACAAAGAGTCACAATGACAAATGAAGAAGGACAAATGGTTCACAAAATGAGTCACAATGACTAATAAACAAGGAAAAATGGTTCACACAACGAGCCCCAATGACTAATAAACATGGACAAATGTTTCACACAACGAGTCACAATGTCTAACAATGACTAATAAACAAGGACAAATGTTTCACACAACGAGTCACAATGACAAATGAACAAGAACAAATGGTTCACACAACGAGTTACAATGACTAATGAGAAAAAGACAATTGGTTGACTCAACGAGTCACAATGACAATGATAAATTATTCACCCAAGGAGTCACAATGACTAAAAAGATGGACAACTTCTTCACACAACGAGTCACAATGATTAATAAACATGGACAAATGCTTCACACAACAAGTCACAATGACTAATGAACAAGGACAAATGGTTCACACAACGAGTCACAATAACAAGGATAAATTATTAACACAACGAGTCACAATGACTAATAAACATGGACAAATGCTTCACACAACGATTAACAATGACTAATAACCAAGGACAAATGCTTCACACAATGAGTCACAATGACTAATAAACATGGACAATTATTTCACACAACGAGTCACAATGACTAATAAACATGGACAAATGCTTCACACAACGATTAACAATGACTAATAAACAAGGACAAATGGTTCACACAACGAGTCACAATGACTAATAAACATGGAAAAATGCTTCACACAACGAGTCACAATGACAAATGAACAAGGACAAATGGTTCAAACAGAGAGTCACAATGACTAATAAACAAGGACAAATGGTTCACACAACGAGTCACAATGACTAATGAACAAGGACAATTGGTTGCCACAACGAGTCACAATAACAAGGATAAATTATTAACACAACGAGTCACAATGACTAATTAACATGGACAAATGCTTCACACAACGAGTAACAATGACTAATAAACAAGGACAAATGGTTCACACAACGAGTAATAATGACTAATAAACAAGGACAAATGGTTCACAAAACGAGCCACAATGACTAATAAACATGGACATATGTTTCACACAACAAGTCACAATGACTAATAAACAAGGACAAATGTTTCACACAACGAGTCACAATGACAAATAAACAAGGACAAATGGTTCACACGAGTCACAATGACTAATGAGAAAAAGACAATTGGTTGACACAACGAGTCACAATGACAAGGATAAATTATTTACACAAGGAGTCACAATGACTAAAAAGATGGACAAATGCTTCACACAACGAGTCACAATGACTAATAAACATGGACAAATGCTTACAACGAGTCACAATGACTAAAGAACAAGGACAATTGGTTCACACAACGAGTCACAATGACTAATTAAGATGGACAAATGTTTCACACAACGAGTCACAATGACTAAAAAACAAGGACAAATGGTTCACACAATTAGTCACAATGACAAGGATAAATTATTCACACAACGAGTCACAATGACTAAAAAACATGGACAAATGCTTCAAACAACGAGTCACAATGACTACTAAACATGGACAAATGCTTCACACAACAGTCACAATGACTAATGAACAAGGACAATTGGTTCAAAAACCGAGTCACAAAGACTAATAAACATGGACAAATGATTCACACAACGAGTCACAATGACTAATAAACATGGATAAATGGTTCACACAACAAGTCACAATAACTAATGAACAAGGAAAATTAGTTCACACAATGAGTCACAATAACAAGGACAAAAGGTTGATACAACGAGTCACAATGACTAATAACCATGGACAAATGCTTCACACAACGAGTCATAATGACTAATAAACAAGGACAAATGGTTCACACAACGAGTCACAATAACAAGGATAAATTATTAACACAACGAGTCACAATGACTAATAAACATGGACAAATGCTTCACACAACGATTAACAATGACTAATAAACAAGGACAAATGGTTCACACAACGAGTCACAATGACTAATAAACATGGACAATTGTTTCACACAACAAGTTACAATGACTAATAAACATGGACAAATGCTTCACACAACGAGTCACAATGACAAATGAACAAGGACAAATGGTTCACACAATGAGTCACAATGACTAATGAACAAGGACAATTGGTGGCCACAACGAGTCACAATGACAAGGATAAATTATTCACACAAAGAGTCACAATGACTAATAAACATGGACAAATGCATCACACAACGAGTCACAATAACTAATAAACATGGACAAATGCTTCACACAACGAGTCACAATGACTAACGAACAAGGACAATTGGTTCACACAACGAGTCACAATGACTAATAAACATGGACAAATGTTTCACACAACGAGTCACAATGAATAATAAACATGGACAAATGGTTCACACAACGAGTAACAATGACTAATAAACAAGAACAAATGGTTCACACAACGAGTCACAATGACTAATAAACATGGACAATTGTTTCACACAACGAGTCACAATGACAAATGAACAAGGACAAATGGTTCACAAAATGAGTCACAATGACTTAACAAGGAAAAATGGTTCACACAACGAGCCCCAATGACTAATAAACATGGACAAATGTTTCACACAACGAGTCACAATGACTAACAATGACTAATAAACAAGGACAAATGTTTCACACAACGAGTCACAATGACAAATGAACAAGGACAAATGGTTCACACAACGAGTTACAATGACTAATGAGAAAAAGACAATTGGTTGACTCAACGAGTCACAATGACAATGATAAATTATTCACCCAAGGAGTCACAATGACTAAAAAGATGGACAAATGCTTCACACAACGAGTCACAATGATTATTAAACATGGACAAATGCTTCACACAACAAGTCACAATGACTAATGAACAAGGACAAATGGTTCACACAACGAGTCACAATAACAAGGATAAATTATTAACACAACGAGTCACAATGACTAATAAACATGGACAAATGCTTCACACAACGTTTAACAATGACTAATAAACAAGGACAAATGGTTCACACAACGAGTCACAATGACTAATAAACATGGACAATTATTTCACACAACGAGTCACAATGACTAATAAACATGGACAAATGCTTCACACAACGAGTCACAATGACAAATGAACAAGGACAAATGGTTCACACAATGAGTCACAATGACTAATAAACTAGGATAAATGGTTCACACAACGAGTCCCAATGACTAATGAACAAGGACAATTGGTGGACACAACGAGTCACAATGACAAGGATAAATTATTCACACAAAGAGTCACAATGACTAATAAACATGGACAAATGATTCACACAACGAGTCACAATAACTAATAAACATGGACAATTGTTTCACACAAAGAGTCACAATGACAAATGAACAAGGACAAATGGTTCACAAAATGAGTCACAATGACTAATAAACAAGGAAAAATGGTTCACACAACGAGCCCCAATGACTAATAAACATGGACAAATGTTTCACACAACGAGTCACAATGACTAATAAACAAGGACAAATGTTTCACACAACGAGTTACAATGACAAATGAACAAGAACAAATGGTTCACACAACGAGTTACAATGACTAATGAGAAAAAGACAATTGGTTGACTCAACGAGTCACAATGACAATGATAAATTATTCACCCAAGGAGTCACAATGACTAAAAAGATGGACAACTGCTTCACACAACGAGTCACAATGATTAATAAACATGGACAAATGCTTCACACAACAAGTCACAATGACTAATGAACAAGGACAAATGGTTCACACAACGAGTCACAATAACAAGGATAAATTATTAACACAACGAGTCACAATGACTAATAAACATGGACAAATGCTTCACACAACGATTAACAATGAGTAATAACCAAGGACAAATGGTTCACACAATGAGTCACAATGACTAATAAACATGGACAATTATTTCACACAACGAGTCACAATGACTAATAAACATGGACAAATGCTTCACACAACGATTAACAATGACTAATAAACAAGGACAAATGGTTCACACAACGAGTCACAATGACTAATAAACATGGAAAAATGCTTCACACAACGAGTCACAATGACAAATGAACAAGGACAAATGGTTCAAACAGTGAGTCACAATGACTAATAAACAAGGACAAATGGTTCACACAACGAGTCACAATGACTAATGAACAAGGACAATTGGTTGCCACAACGAGTCACAATAACAAGGATAAATTATTAACACAACGAGTCACAATGACTAATTAACATGGACAAATGCTTCACACAACGAGTAACAATGACTAATAAACAAGGACAAATGGTTCACACAACGAGTAATAATGACTAATAAACAAGGACAAATGGTTCACACAACGAGCCACAATGACTAATAAACATGGACATATGTTTCACACAACAAGTCACAATGACTAATAAACAAGGACAAATGTTTCACACAACGAGTCACAATGACAAATAAACAAGGACAAATGGTTCACACGAGTCACAATGAATAATGAGAAAAAGACAATTGGTTGACACAACGAGTCACAATGACAAGGATAAATTATTTACACAAGGAGTCACAATGACTAAAAAGATGGACAAATGCTTCACACAACGAGTCACAATGACTAATAAACATGGACAAATGCTTACAACGAGTCACAATGACTAATGAACAAGGACAATTGGTTCACACAACGAGTCACAATGACTAATTAAGATGGACAAATGTTTCACACAACGAGTCACAATGACTAAAAAACAAGGACAAATGGTTCACACAATTAGTCACAATGACAAGGATAAATTATTCACACAACGAGTCACAATGACTAAAAAACATGGACAAATGCTTCAAACAACGAGTCACAATGACTAATAAACATGGACAAATGCTTCACACAACAAATCCAATGACTAATGAACAAGGACAATTGGTTCAAAAACCGAGTCACAAAGACTAATAAACATGGACAAATGATTCACACAACGAGTCACAATGACTAATAAACATGGATAAATGGTTCACACAACAAGTCACAATAACTAATGAACAAGGAAAATTAGTTCACACAATGAGTCACAATAACAAGGACAAAAGGTTGATACAACGAGTCACAATGACTAATAACCATGGACAAATGCTTCACACAACGAGTCATAATGACTAATAAACAAGGACAAATGGTTCACACAACGAGTCACAATAACAAGGATAAATTATTAACACAACGAGTCACAATGACTAATAAACATGGACAAATGGTTCACACAACGAGTCACAATGACTAATAAACATGGACAATTGTTTCACACAACAAGTTACAATGACTAATAAACATAGACAAATGCTTCACACAACGAGTCACAATGACAAATGAACAAGGACAAATGGTACACACAATGAGTCACAATGACTAATGAACAAGGACAATTGGTGGCCACAACGAGTCACAATGACAAGGATAAATTATTCACACAAAGAGTCACAATGACTAATAAACATGGACAAATGCATCACACAACGAGTCACAATAACTAATAAACATGGACAAATGCTTCACACAACGAGTCACAATGACTAACGAACAAGGACAATTGGTTCACACAACGAGTCACAATGACTAACAAACATAGACAAATGTTTCACACAACGAGTCACAATGAATAATAAACATGGACAAATGGTTCACACAACGAGTAACAATGACTAATAAACAAGAACAAATGGTTCACACAACGAGTCACAATGACTAATAAACATGGACAATTGTTTCACACAACGAGTCACAATGACAAATGAACAAGGACAAATGGTTCACAAAATGAGTCACAATGACTTAACAAGGAAAAATGGTTCACACAACGAGCCCCAATGACTAATAAACATGGACAAATGTTTCACACAACGAGTCACAATGACTAACAATGACTAATAAACAAGGACAAATGTTTCACACAACGAGTCACAATGACAAATGAACAAGGACAAATGGTTCACACAACGAGTTACAATGACTAATGAGAAAAAGACAATTGGTTGACTCAACGAGTCACAATGACAATGATAAATTATTCACCCAAGGAGTCACAATGACTAAAAAGATGGACAAATGCTTCACACAACGAGTCACAATGATTATTAAACATGGACAAATGCTTCACACAACAAGTCACAATGACTAATGAACAAGGACAAATGGTTCACACAACGAGTCACAATAACAAGGATAAATTATTAACACAACGAGTCACAATGACTAATAAACATGGACAAATGCTTCACACAACGTTTAACAATGACTAATAAACAAGGACAAATGGTTCACACAACGAGTCACAATGACTAATAAACATGGACAATTATTTCACACAACGAGTCACAATGACTAATAAACATGGACAAATGCTTCACACAACGAGTCACAATGACAAATGAACAAGGACAAATGGTTCACACAATGAGTCACAATGACTAATAAACTAGGATAAATGGTTCACACAACGAGTCCCAATGACTAATGAACAAGGACAATTGGTGGACACAACGAGTCACAATGACAAGGATAAATTATTCACACAAAGAGTCACAATGACTAATAAACATGGACAAATGATTCACACAACGAGTCACAATAACTAATAAGCATGGACAATTGTTTCACACAAAGAGTCACAATGACAAATGAACAAGGACAAATGGTTCACAAAATGAGTCACAATGACTAATAAACAAGGAAAAATGGTTCACACAACGAGCCCCAATGACTAATAAACATGGACAAATGTTTCACACAACGAGTCACAATGACTAACAATGACTAATAAACAAGGACAAATGTTTCACACAACGAGTCACAATGACAAATGAACAAGAACAAATGGTTCACACAACGAGTTACAATGACTAATGAGAAAAAGACAATTGGTTGACTCAACGAGTCACAATGACAATGATAAATTATTCACCCAAGGAGTCACAATGACTAAAAAGATGGACAACTGCTTCACACAACGAGTCACAATGATTAATAAACATGGACAAATGCTTCACACAACAAGTCACAATGACTAATGAACAAGGACAAATGGTTCACACAACGAGTCACAATAACAAGGATAAATTATTAACACAACGAGTCACAATGACTAATAAACATGGACAAATGCTTCACACAACGATTAACAATGACTAATAACCAAGGACAAATGGTTCACACAATGAGTCACAATGACTAATAAACATGGACAATTATTTCACACAACGAGTCACAATGACTAATAAACATGGACAAATGCTTCACACAACGATTAACAATGACTAATAAACAAGGACAAATGGTTCACACAACGAGTCACAATGACTAATAAACATGGAAAAATGCTTCACACAACGAGTCACAATGACAAATGAACAAGGACAAATGGTTCAAACAGTGAGTCACAATGACTAATAAACAAGGACAAATGGTTCACACAACGAGTCACAATGACTAATGAACAAGGACAATTGGTTGCCACAACGAGTCACAATAACAAGGATAAATTATTAACACAACGAGTCACAATGACTAATTAACATGGACAAATGCTTCACACAACGAGTAATAATGACTAATAAACAAGGACAAATGGTTCACACAACGAGTAATAATGACTAATAAACAAGGACAAATGGTTCACACAACGAGCCACAATGACTAATAAACATGGACATATGTTTCACACAACAAGTCACAATGACTAATAAACAAGGACAAATGTTTCACACAACGAGTCACAATGACAAATAAACAAGGACAAATGGTTCACACGAGTCACAATGACTAATGAGAAAAAGACAATTGGTTGACACAACGAGTCACAATGACAAGGATAAATTATTTACACAAGGAGTCACAATGACTAAAAAGATGGACAAATGCTTCACACAACGAGTCACAATGACTAATAAACATGGACAAATGCTTACAACGAGTCACAATGACTAATGAACAAGGACAATTGGTTCACACAACGAGTCACAATGACTAATTAAGATGGACAAATGTTTCACACAACGAGTCACAATGACTAAAAAACAAGGACAAATGGTTCACACAATTAGTCACAATGACAAGGATAAATTATTCACACAATGACTAAAAAACATGGACAAATGCTTCAAACAACGAGTCACAATGACTAATAAACATGGACAAATGCTTCACACAACAGTCACAATGACTAATGAACAAGGACAATTGGTTCAAAAACCGAGTCACAAAGACTAATAAACATGGACAAATGATTCACACAACGAGTCACAATGACTAATAAACATGGATAAATGGTTCACACAACAAGTCACAATAACTAATGAACAAGGAAAATTAGTTCACACAATGAGTCACAATAACAAGGACAAAAGGTTGATACAACGAGTCACAATGACTAATAACCATGGACAAATGCTTCACACAACGAGTCATAATGACTAATAAACAAGGACAAATGGTTCACACAACGAGTCACAATAACAAGGATAAATTATTAACACAACGAGTCACAATGACTAATAAACATGGACAAATGCTTCACACAACGATTAACAATGACTAATAAACAAGGACAAATGGTTCACACAACGAGTCACAATGACTAATAAACATGGACAATTGTTTCACACAACAAGTTACAATGACTAATAAACATGGACAAATGCTTCACACAACGAGTCACAATGACAAATGAACAAGGACAAATGGTTCACACAATGAGTCACAATGACTAATGAACAAGGACAATTGGTGGCCACAACGAGTCACAATGACAAGGATAAATTATTCACACAAAGAGTCACAATGACTAATAAACATGGACAAATGCATCACACAACGAGTCACAATAACTAATAAACATGGACAAATGCTTCACACAACGAGTCACAATGACTAACGAACAAGGACAATTGGTTCACACAACGAGTCACAATGACTAATAAACATGGACAAATGTTTCACACAACGAGTCACAATGAATAATAAACATGGACAAATGGTTCACACAACGAGTAACAATGACTAATAAACAAGAACAAATGGTTCACACAACGAGTCACAATGACTAATAAACATGGACAATTGTTTCACACAACGAGTCACAATGACAAATGAACAAGGACAAATGGTTCACAAAATGAGTCACAATGACTTAACCAGGAAAAATGGTTCACACAACGAGCCCCAATGACTAATAAACATGGACAAATGTTTCACACAACGAGTCACAATGACTAACAATGACTAATAAACAAGGACAAATGTTTCACACAACGAGTCACAATGACAAATGAACAAGGACAAATGGTTCACACAACGAGTTACAATGACTAATGAGAAAAAGACAATTGGTTGACTCAACGAGTCACAATGACAATGATAAATTATTCACCCAAGGAGTCACAATGACTAAAAAGATGGACAAATGCTTCACACAACGAGTCACAATGATTATTAAACATGGACAAATGCTTCACACAACAAGTCACAATGAATAATGAACAAGGACAAATGGTTCACACAACGAGTCACAATAACAAGGATAAATTATTAACACAACGAGTCACAATGACTAATAAACATGGACAAATGCTTCACACAACGTTTAACAATGACTAATAAACAAGGACAAATGGTTCACACAACGAGTCACAATGACTAATAAACATGGACAATTATTTCACACAACGAGTCACAATGACTAATAAACATGGACAAATGCTTCACACAACGAGTCACAATGACAAATGAACAAGGATAAATGGTTCACACAATGAGTCACAATGACTAATAAACTAGGATAAATGGTTCACACAACGAGTCCCAATGACTAATGAACAAGGACAATTGGTAGACACAACGAGTCACAATGACAAGGATAAATTATTCACACAAAGAGTCACAATGACTAATAAACATGGACAAATGATTCACACAACGAGTCACAATAACTAATAAGCATGGACAATTGTTTCACACAAAGAGTCACAATGACAAATGAACAAGGACAAATGGTTCACAAAATGAGTCACAATGACTAATAAACAAGGAAAAATGGTTCACACAACGAGCCCCAATGACTAATAAACATGGACAAATGTTTCACACAACGAGTCACAATGACTAACAATGACTAATAAACAAGGACAAATGTTTCACACAACGAGTCACAATGACAAATGAACAAGAACAAATGGTTCACACAACGAGTTACAATGACTAATGAGAAAAAGACAATTGGTTGACTCAACGAGTCACAATGACAATGATAAATTATTCACCCAAGGAGTCACAATGACTAAAAAGATGGACAAACGCTTCACACAACGAGTCACAATGATTAATAAACATGGACAAATGCTTCACACAACAAGTCACAATGACTAATGAACAAGGACAAATGGTTCACACAACGAGTCACAATAACAAGGATAAATTATTAACACAACGAGTCACAATGACTAATAAACATGGACAAATGCTTCACACAACGATTAACAATGACTAATAAACAAGGACAAATGGTTCACACAACGAGTCACAATGACTAATAAACATGGACAATTATTTCACACAACGAGTCACAATGACTAATAAACATGGACAAATGCTTCACACAACGATTAACAATGACTAATAAACAAGGACAAATGGTTCACACAACGAGTCACAATGACTAATAAACATGGACAAATGCTTCACAAAACGAGTCACAATGACAAATGAACAAGGACAAATGGTTTAAACAGTGAGTCACAATGACTAATAAACAAGGACAAATGGTTCACACAACGAGTCACAATGACTAATGAACAAGGACAATTGGTTGCCACAACGAGTCACAATAACAATGATAAATTATTAACACAACGAGTCACAATGACTAATTAACATGGACAAATGCTTCACACAACGAGTAACAATGACTAATAAACAAGGACAAATGGTTCACACAACGAGTAATAATGACTAATAAACAAGGACAAAAGGTTCACACAACGAGCCACAATGACTAATAAACATGGACATATGTTTCACACAACATATCACAATGACTAATAAACAAGGACAAATGTTTCACACAACGAGTCACAATGACAAATAAACAAGGACAAATGGTTCACACAACGAGTCACAATGACTAATGAGAAAAAGACAATTGGTTGACACAACGAGTCACAATGACAAGGATAAATTATTTACACAAGGAGTCACAATGACTAAAAAGATGGACAAATGCTTCACACAA
Organism: Silene latifolia; assembly: GCF_048544455.1. Classification (NCBI taxonomy): domain Eukaryota; kingdom Viridiplantae; phylum Streptophyta; class Magnoliopsida; order Caryophyllales; family Caryophyllaceae; genus Silene; species Silene latifolia. The sequence goes on from NC_133531.1 coordinate 39,360,062, forward strand.
CGAGTCACAATGACTAATAAACATGGACAAATGTTTCACACACTGAGTCACAATAACTAATGAACAAGGAAAATTAGTTCCCACAATGAGTCACAATAACAAGGACAAAAGGTTGATACAACGAGTCACAATGACTAATAACCATGGACAAATGCTTCACACAACGAGTCACAATGACTAATAAACAAGGACAAATGGTTCACACAACGATTCACAATAACAAGGATAAATTATTAACACAACGAGTCACAATGACTAATAAACATGGACAAATGCTTCTGATATAGAATTAGTATGTTTTAGACGAATTCTATAGGCTAGAAATTATGCAGCGGAATTGTTATAATCTGTCTGTGGAATTTACGCAAAAACAACGAACTAGATAGGCAAACAAAGTGTAAAACGTGAGAATTGAACAAGGAACAAGATAGATAAGTGAATCTCGCTCAATACCTCGCAAGGTAATCACTCGAAGCACTCAGGATAACCTCGCAAGGCCTGGTTCGTGAATCTCGCAAGAAGCAACGATGGAAGCACACAAAAGGTAGCTTTATTGTATTTCTGTAATCTGAAAGTAATTAGGTTACAAGGTTTTAATTTATAGTATCCTAAAACCTAATCATACTTGGGCAATAAGTAAACTAGTTTCCTTAACTAATTAGGAAACAAATAACTGAAATACGCAAACTAAGAATTCAGCTAGGATTAGGAAATTATAGACTTTGCTAACTTTATTTTTAATAGATTAATTAGCTAAATAATACTAATAATTCGGACCAGCTAACACATCTACACGGTTGGATTAACCGTGTACGTCTTCTGGGCCTTTATCCACCCAAGTGAGCATCGTCAAATAACTTGACCCAATCTTGAAGCCTTCGACCAAATGAGTTGCATTTCGACTAAGTAGCACTTCATTTTCAGTTTCCATCAATGCCCCTGCATCATTCTCTCCCTCTTTTTGAGAATTTGACCTCAAATTGTCGTCGTCGAGATATAAGGACAGGTCACCAACATTAAACGTTGCACTCACACCACCGTACTCACTTGGTAATTCCAACTTGTAAGCATTCGAACCGTAGCAATCTATGACCTTGAATGGGCCATCTGCTCGCGGCATCAACTTGTTCTTTCGCTTAGCTGGAAAACGCTCCTTCCTTAAATGAAGCCACACGAGATCCCCTACTTTGAACACGGGCTGTTTTCGATGCTTATTGGCTTTCTCTTTGTATTTAGCATTCGATTTCTCAATTTGGGCTCTCACTTGTTCACAAGTCCTTAGAAATGTAGCCTGCCTCTCCTTTGCTTCAAAGCTCATAAGGTCTTTCTTCGGAATTGGAACTAGATCAATAGGCAAAAATGGGTTAATGCCATACACAATTTCGAATGGAGCACGCCCTGTAGTCACGGATGGAGTTCGATTATACGCAAATTCAGCATGTGCAAGTTTAGTATCCCAATCCTTCGTAGTCTTGCTCACTAGGCCACGCAATAAACTCCCCAAAGTACGATTAGTGACCTCCGTTTGCCCATCTGTTTGAGGATGGTGCGAAGTACTGAACAACAACTTTGTACCCATCAAACGCCACAAAGTCTTCCAAAAATAACTAAGGAACTTCACATCACGGTGCGAGACAATAGTAAGGGGAATACCGTGTAAACGAACTACCTCCCTATAGTACAAATCAGCAACATTCGTAGCATCATCCGTCTTGTGACAAGGAATAAAATGAGCCATCTTTGAAAACCGATCAACAACAACCATGATCGAGTCTTTACCCCTTTGTGTTCGTGGCAAACCAAGTATGAAATCCATGCTCACTTCGCTCCATGGCTGTTTTGGCACGGTAAAGGCGTGTCAGACCCTTTGACAAACGAGCTCTTTGCTTTCTGACACACAACGCACTTACCTACAATTTCTTGGACATCCTTACTCATCTTAGGCCAATAGAAATGTTCACTTACAATGTCGTAAGTTTTATTCGAACCAAAATGACCAGCCAAAGCTCCTCCGTGAGCTTCTCTAATAATCAACTCCTGAATGGACCCTTGTGGAATGCAAAGGCGATTTCCCTTAAACAAAAATCCGTCTTGCATTGTATAAAGTCCAGTAGGTTCAATCACCTCTTTAGCAAACGCCGGATCAGCCTTGTATAATTCTTTAATATGCTCAAAACCCAACAATCTTGCATCTAATTCAACCAACAAACAGTGTCTTCTGGATAACGCATCAGCTACAATATTAGAATTACCTGTTTTATACTTGGATGAAAACGTGAATGATTGTAAAAACTCGACCCACTTTGCGTGCCTTATGTTCAATTTTTGCTGTCCATGAATATGTTTAAGAGCTTCGTGATCAGAATGTAGCACGAATGGTTTCGGACGCAAATAATGACTCCAATGCTCCAATGCTCGTACAATAGCATAAAACTCTTTGTCATAGGTTGAATAGTTCAGCCTTGCACCTCCAAGTTTCTCACTGAAATAAGCAATGGGTCGTTTCTCTTGGATCAACACGGCACCAATCCCAACGCCACTCACATCACACTCGACTTCAAATAATTTCTCAAAGTTGGGCAGCGCTAAAACAGGTCCAGAACACAACTTTGTCTTCACTTCTTCAAATGCCTTTTGAGCACTCGGAGTCCAAACAAACTCCCCTTTCTTGGTTAGCTCGGTAATTGAAGCCATAATTGAGCTAAACCCCTGGATAAAACGCCTATAAAACGACGCCAAACCATGAAAACTACGACTTGATCGTGGATTTAGGCACTGGCCAAGCTTGAATAGCTTCGACCTTGGATGGGTCCATGCTTACTCCTTCTTTTCCTACGATGTAACCAAGAAAAACAACATTGGTCACCATAAAAGTGCACTTTTCGAGCTTACCATACAGCTTCTGCGTTCTCATGACTTCAAATACAGCTCTAAGATGGAGCTTGTGTTCTTCTTCACTCTTGCTATAGATGAGAATGTCATCAAGATAGACAACAACAAACTTGTTAAGGAACGGCCTTAACACTTCATTCATGAGCCTCATAAACGAACTAGGTGCATTACACAATCCAAACGGCATGACAAGCCACTCATACAACCCCTGTTTCGTTTTGAAAGCGGTCTTCCATTCATCCCCTTCACGAATCCGCATTTGGTGGTAGCCACTCCTCAAATCCAGTTTAGAAAACACCCTTGAACCGGATAACTCATCTAGCATATCATCAAGTCTTGGCATAGGAAAACGGTACTTAATAGTGATGTTATTCACGGCTCTGCTATCTATACACATTCGCCAAGTTCCCTCTTTTTTCGGTACCAAAAGAGCTGGTACAAAGACACGGCTCAAGCTTTCTTTCACATATCCTCTATCTATCAATTCTTGCACTTGTCTCTGTAATTCCTTAGCCTCTTCGGGATTACATCGATAGGCTGGTTTATTAGGTAATGCAGCCCCTGGAAGTAAGTCAATTTGGTGCTCAATCCCCCTCTTTGGTGGTAACCCATCAGGTAACTCGTCGGGAAACACATCACTGAACTCACCCAATAACTCCCGAACTCTCGCATCATTACTCTCCATTTTTTTCACCTCTCGAACAACCAGTAAGTATGATGGTTCCCCTCGAACTACAACCTCCTCGGCCTCATTAGCATCTAAAAACAAACTGTCCCTTGCAATAGGTTTGTTATATTTGGTTGGTGACAATGGTTTCAAATGATACTTAGCTTTCCCTTTAGAAACAACATAAACATTACTTCGCCCGTCATGTTCCACCTTCCTATCATATTGCCACGGTCTACCCAAAGAAAATATGGCAAGCATTCATCGGGATTACGTCACATAATATCTCATCTTTATACGGCCCCAATTGCAAAGAAATTAAAGCCTGTTTCTTTACCATAACCCCATTATTCCCATCAAGCCAATGTAATTTATATGGTTTAGGATGATTCTTAGTAGGCAATTTCAGTTTAGCAACGACATCCTTAGCTATAACATTGGTACAAGAACCACTATCAATAATAAGAGTGCAAATCCGACTGTTTACCTTACAACGAGAATGAAACAATTGCTCCCTTTGCTCGTGCTCAATTTGAGCAGCCTCGGTGTGGAGGCTTCTAAGCACCAATGCTCCTTTCTCCTCGTCACTGTAAGGCTCCACCTCATGTACTTCTTCCCCACCACTCTCATCTTCGACATCAATAGGCCCCGATTCAGAATCTGGACAACGAAATTTGGAATTAAGTTAATCAATTCTTGAATTGTCAGAGCTTTCTTTTGCGGACATTCATTGGCAATGTGCCCATATCCCTGGCACTTGAAGCAACGCCTCAACCGTGTCTCCTTAGCTTCCACCACCGTGCCTTTTCCTTTATCTTTAGGATCCTCATGTCGTGGTTCCTTGCTACTAGATGTGGTAGCTGCTGATTTCGAGTATGTGCTCGAATTCTTTGCATAGTCACGAGTATAGGACTTCTTGCTCTTATCCTGCTTCTCAAATTTAAGAGCCAATCTGCAAGCATCATCAAAGTTATCATAATGTTGAATTTCCACTCTTTGCGCCAAATTAGTGTTAAGACCACGAATGAATCGTGCAGTCCTCAACTCTTGTTTTTCCTCTAGATTACATACGATACTCATCTTTTCAAACTCATTTATGTAATCAGAGACACTCGAACTCTCTTGTGACAGAGATGTTAGTTTCAGATAATTGTCCTGCTCATAGTCTCTAGGAAGGAATCTCTTTGTGAGGTGCTTCTTGAGTTTATCCCATGTTTCAATTTTTGGCTTCTTATCCTTCTTACGCTGCCTCTTCATGTTTTCGTACCACAAAGATGCGTACTTGGTCAATTTTAAGTTAGCCACCTTGAATTGCTTGTTTCCATCATAATTTTTGTACTCAAAGATCCTCTCTTGACGAATCCAATCCAAGAATTTTTCATCTCCATCTCCGTTAAACTCGGGAATGTCGAGTTTCGTGGCCTCTATCATCATCATTCGTTTTTTTGGTTGATTTTGGCTGTCCGTCCTCTTGATTCAGATTGGGTGTCCGACTCTACGACCCGTTCAATTTCTTCTTCTTTTTTCTGGCTAAATCCGTAGCTATGCTCTTTACTACGTAAGAAATCGCGCCGCCTCTGCCCTAATTGCATCCATATCCTCCTTCCATGGTTTATCTCCTTCTCCATTCACCATCTTCTCCCAAGACTGATTTATTAAGCAATAAATCGAAAACCTAAGCTCTGGTAACCACTTTGATATAGAATTAGTATGTTTTAGACGAATTCTATAGGCTAGAAATTATGCAGCGGAATTGTTATAATCTGTCTGTGGAATTTACGCAAAAACAACGAACTAGATAGGCAAACAAAGTGTAAAACGTGAGAATTGAACAAGGAACAAGATAGATAAGTGAATCTCGCTCAATACCTCGCAAGGTAATCACTCGAAGCACTCAGGATAACCTCGCAAGGCCTGGTTCGTGAATCTCGCAAGAAGCAACGATGGAAGCACACAAAAGGTAGCTTTATTGTATTTCTGTAATCTGAAAGTAATTAGGTTACAAGGCTTTAATTTATAGTATCCTAAAACCTAATCATACTTGGGCAATAAGTAAACTAGTTTCCTTAACTAATTAGGAAACAAATAACTGAAATAAGCAAACTAAGAATTCAGCTAGGATTAGGAAATTATAGACTTTCCTAACTTTATTTGTAATAGATTAATTAGCTAAATAATACTAATAATTCGGACCAGCTAACACATCTACACGGTTGGATTAACCGTGTACGTCTTCTGGGCCTTTATCCACCCAAGTGAGCATCGTCAAATAACTTGACCCAATCTTGAAGCCTTCGACCAAATGAGTTGCATTTCGACTAAGTAGCACTTCATTTTCAGTTTCCATCAATGCCCCTGCATCAGCTAATCAATGGGGCAGAAATGTTGCAAGAGTTGAAGGAGGATAGGGATGTGTATGTGCTTATAGCCAAGGGAGTGCTGGGAGAGCAAGAGAAGGGGCTGCCTAGTGAGGTCCAACGCCTACTCAAAACCTATGGTGATGTGTTTCCAAATGAGCTCCCTAGTGGCTTACCTCCTCTTAGAGGAATTGAACACCAAATTGATTTCATTCCGGGAGCTACTCTACCCAACAAGGCAGCCTATAGAAGTGATCCTAAAGCTAGCCAAGAATTGCAACAACAAATTGGAGAGCTTATGAGCAAGGGCTTTGTGAGGGAGAGCCTTAGCCCTTGTGCCGTTCCAGCCTTGCTTGTGCCCAAGAAAGATGGGTCATGGAGGATGTGCACCGATAGTAGAGCCATCAACAACATAACAATCAAGTATAGGTTTCCTATACCAAGGCTTGATGACATCCTAGATGAGCTAAGTGGAGCCAAACTATTTTCAAAGATTGATTTAAGGCAAGGTTATCATCAAGTAAGAATCAAAGAAGGAGATTAGTGGAAAACCGCATTCAAGACAAAGCATGGGTTGTATGAATGAAGTGCTTAGGCCTCACTTGGGCAGCTTTGTTGTTGTATACTTTGATGACATCTTGGTGTATAGCCCTAACAAAGAAGAGCACCTCAATCATTTCCAAATATTGTGTTTGACACTCTTAGGGAACACAAGTTGTATGGGAAGCTTGAGAAGTGTTCTTTTATGCAAAGTGAAGTCCAATTCTTGGGTTTCATCATTTCTGACCATGGCATATTAGTTGATCAAGAGAAGGTTAAAGCAATCAAGTCATGGCCTATTCCTAGGAATATCACGGATGTGAGGAGCTTTCATGGGTTAGCATCATTCTATAGGAGGTTTATCAAGGATATTAGCACTCTCATGGCTCCTATAACTGAATGTATGAAGAAGGGGGAGTTCAAATGGGGAGATAAAGCTGAAACTTCCTTCAACACCATCAAGGAAAAGCTATGTGAGTCTCCTATTCTTGCTTTACCGAATTTTGATAAGTTGTTTGAAGTTGAGTGTGATGCTAGTGGCATTGGCATTGGGGCTGTCCTTGTTCAAGAGCACAAGCCAATTACTTACTTTAGCGAGAAATTGAGTGGTGCCAAGCTAAATTACTCAACTTATGACAAAGAGTTCTATGCCATTATAAGAGCCTTAACTCATTGGAGCCATTACCTCAAGCCAAGACCCTTTGTTCTTCATTCGGATCATGAGGCTCTTAAGTACATCAATGGGCAGCATAAGCTCAACCATAGACATGCCAAATGGGTTGAGTTCTTACAATCATTCAACTTTGCAAGCAAGTACATAGAAGGGAAGGATAACGTGGTTGCGGATGCTCTATCAGGAAGGTTCATTATGTTGAGTTACATGGAACAAAGAGTGCTTGGATTTGAGCACATGAAAGAGTTTTACCAAGAGGATCCAGATTTCAAGGAGGAGTGGGGGTCATTGCAAAATGGACGAGCTAAAGGGGGTCATTACTTGGTCCAAGAGGGGTTCTTGTTTCGTGGAAACCGTTTGTGTGTGCCAAAGAGTCCCTATAGAAGCTTGTTGGTGAGAGAGGCACAATCCAATGGTCTTGCCGGGCACTTTGGCATTCAAAAGACCTATGACATACTCCAAGAGCATTTCTATTGGCCTAAGATGCTTGGGGATGTCCAAGATGTTATCAAGAGGTGTGCTCCATGTCAACAATCCAAATCCTACTTCAAAACAGGCCCCTATACTCCTTTACCCGTCCCAAACCAGCCATGGGAGGACATTAGCATGGATTTCATAGTTGCTTTGCCAAGAACTCAAAGAGGCAAGGACTCCATCATGGTTATTGTGGATAGGTTTAGCAAGATGGCTCACTTCATTGCTTGTAAGAAAACGGAGGATGCATCTAGTGTGGCTGATTTATACTTCAAAGAGGTGGTTAAGCTCCATGGAGTTCCCAAGTCTATTGTCTCGGATAGGGACTCAAAGTTCATGAGCCATTTTTGGAGGTCCTTGTGGAAGCTACTCAAGACTAGGCTCTTATTTAGCACCTCTCATCACCCCCAAACTGATGGGCAAATGGAGGTGACTAACAAGACTCTAGGGAGGATCCTAAGGTGCACGGTTTCTAAGTCATTGAAGGATTGGGATCTCAAACTAGCTCAAGCCGAGTTTGCCTTCAATAGGGCTCCTTCTACAAGCACGGGCAAGTCTCCATTTGAAGTTGTTTATGGCGCCAATCCCCTCATGCCCACTGATTTGGCACCCATCCAAAGGAAAAAGATTGATTTCGATGCTAAGAAAAGAGTTGAGCAAATGCTACAAATCCATGCTCAAGTTAAGAAGCAAATTGAGAAAACAAATGAAGCATACAAAGCAAGGGCCAAGGGTCCTAAGCAAGCCACAAACTTTGAAGTAGGGGATCTTGTTTGGATTAACCTAAGAAAAGAAAGATTTCCAGCCAAAAGGAAGAACAAGCTCATGCCAAGAGCGGATGGTCCATTCGAAGTCCTTGAAAAGATTGGGTCCAATGCCTACAAGATTAACTTGCCCGGAGATTATGAGGTCCATGGCACATTCAATGTTGGGGATTTAAGTCCTTATTATGAAGAGATTGAAGATGATAATGGCCAGGATTTGAGGGCAAATCCTTTTCAAGAAGGGGAGATTGAAGAGAATTCAGCCGAGCATTCCTCTTTTGAACCCGGTTTTGGACCTTGCACAAGATTGAGGTCTAACATGAATTTCGTCTAAGAAGTCGTGCCTTTTTCCAGCATGGGACTATTCCTTGGTGAGTTTAGGACATTTTTGTGTAGGAACTTGCATCCCAAAGCTTTTCCTATCAAGAGTTTGCCAAGCTTTAAAAACCGTGCGCAACAAGGACCATGGCTGGAGCATGCTTAGTTTATTGTGCATTATGTCGCTATCAACATTCCTCTTTTGATCAAACATAGCTCAAGGGCCCTTAGGAGAGTATTTGCAGCATTGCCAAAGTCTTCCAAGTGAGTCCAAGTGTGCATAAACAAGACTTGAGCTAGTAAACAAGGGATTGTTGTACTATTAGTTTACTTTCTATCTTTTATGCTTTATGTCCTTTTCTTTTCTGAATTCTTGTAAGGCATGGGCTGCCGTGTTTCTTGGCTATTAGCAGCTCTTTTTGTGGCCTTAGGATGCTATCTTAGATGAAGGGAGGGGATTGTCTTGCTTGTCCTATAAAAGCAAACACAACCCTTAGACAAAATCACATTATTTTGAATGAAAAAACCCAAAGAAGCAACCTGCTTTCTTTCTTCTTTATCTTTGCTTTGTGCTTGATAAAACTCCCTTGCTTAGTGCTAGGAGGTTGGATAAGTCCTTTGCTAAGTGCTTGGACGAGTCCTAGGCTTAATTCATTGCTTTGTGTTCGAATTAAGTCATACCTCGAGTCTTAAACAAGCTGAGTTTTCTTTGTCATTTAAGCATTTCGTGTCAAAATCACTCCCAAATCTGATAGTTTTAGTTCATTAGTCATTATGACTCGTTGTGTGAAACATTTGTCCATGTTTATTAGTCATTGTGGCTCGTTGTGTGAACCATTTGTCCTTGTTTATTAGTCATTGTTACTCGTTGTGTGAACCATTCGTCCATGTTTATTAGTAATTGTGACTCGTTGTGTGATACATTTATCCATGTTTATTAGTCATTGTGACTCGTTGTGTGAACCAATTGTCCTTGTTCATTAGTCATTGTGACTCGTTGTGTGAAGCATTTGTCCATGTTTATTAGTCATAGTGACTCGTTGTGTGAAGCATTTGTCCATGTTTATTAGTCATTGTGACTCGTTGAGTGAATAATTTATCCTTGTCATTGTGACTCGTTGTGTGAAACACTTGTCCATCTTTATTAGTCATTGTGACTCGTTCTGTGAACCAATTGTCCTTGTTCATTAGTCATTGTAACTCGTTGTGTGAAGCATTTGTCCATGTTTATTAGTCATTGTGACCCGTTGTGTGAATCATTTGTCCATCTTTTTAGTCATTGTGACTCCTTGTGTGAATAATTTATCCTTGTCATTGTGACTCGTTGTGTCAACCAATTGTCTTTGTTCATTAGGCATTGTGACTCGTTGTGTGAACCATTTGTCCTTGTTCATTTGTCATTGTGACTCGTTGTGTGAAACATTTGTCCTTGTTTATTAGTCATTGTGACTCGTTGTGTGAAACATTTGTCCATGTTTATTAGTCATTGTGGCTCATTGTGTGAACCATTTGTCCTTGTTTATTAGTCATTGTTACTCGTTCTGTGAACCATATGTCCTTTTTTATTAGTCATTGTGACTCGTTGTGTGCAACATTTGTCCATGTTTATTAGTCATTGTGTGAAACATTTGTCCATGTTTATTAGTCATTGTGGCTCGTTGTGTGAACCATTTGTCCTTGTTTATTAGTCAATGTTACTCGTTGTGTGAACCATTCGTCCATGTTTATTAGTCATTGTGACTCGTTGTGTGATACATTTGTCCATGTTTATTAGTCATTGTGACTCTTTGTGTGAACCAATTGTCCTTGTTCATTAGTCATTGTGACTCGTTATCAAGCATTTGTCCATGTTTATTAGTCATTGTGACTCGTTGTGTGAACCATTTGTCCATGTTTATTTGTCATTGTGACTCCTTGTGTGAATAATTTATCCTTGTCATTGTAACTCGTTGGGTCAACCAATTATCCTTGTTCATTAGTCATTGTGACTCGTTGTGTCAAGCATTTGTCCATGTTTATTAGTCATTGTGACTCGTTGTGTGAAGCATTTGTCCATGTTTATTAGTTATTGTGACTCCTTGTGTGAATAATTTTCCTTGTCATTGTGACTCGTTGTGTCAACAAATTGTCCCTGTTCATTAGTCATTGTGACTCGTTGTGTCAACCATTTGTCCTTGTTTATTAGTCATTGTGACTCATTGTGTGAACCATTTGTCCTTGTTCATTTGTCATTGTGACTCGTTGTGTGAAACATTTGTCCATGTTTATTAGTCACTGTGACTCGTTGTGTGAAACAATTGTCCATGTTTATTAGTCATTGAAAGTCGTTGTGTGAACCATTTGTCCTTGTTTATTAGTCATTGTTACTCGTTGTATGAAACATTTGTCCATGTTTATTAGTCATTGTGACTCGTTGTGTGAACCATTTGTCCTTGTTCATTTGTCATTGTGACTCGTTGTGTGAAACAATTGTCCTTGTTCATTAGTCATTGTGACTCGTTGTGTGAACCATTCGTCCATGTTTATTAGTCATTGTGACTCGTTGTGTGATACATTTGTCCATGTTTATTAGTCATTGTGACTCTTTGTGTGAACCAATTGTCCTTGTTCATTAGTCATTGTGACTCGTTGTCTGAAGCATTTGTCCATGTTTATTAGTCATTGTGACTCGTTGTGTGAAGCATTTGTCCATGTTTATTAGTCATTGTGACTCCTTGTGTGAATAATTTATCCTTGTCATTGTAACTCGTTGTGTCAACCAATTGTCCTTGTTCATTAGTCATTGTGACTCGTTGTGTGAAGCATTTGTCCATGTTTATTAGTCATTGTGACTCGTTGTGTGAAATATTTGTCCATGTTTATTAGTCATTGTGGCTCGTTGTGTGAACCATTTGTCCTTGTTTATTAGTCATTGTTACTCGTTGTGTGAACCATTTGTCCATGTTTATTAGTCATTGTGACTCGTTGTGTGAAACATTTGTCCATGTTTATTAGTCATTGTGACTCGTTGTGTGAAACATTTGTCCATGTTTATTAGTCATTGTGGCTCGTTGTGTGAACCATTTGTCCTTGTTTATTAGTCATTGTTACTCGTTGTATGAACCATTCGTCCATGTTTATTAGTCATTGTGACTCGTTGTGTGATACATTTATCCATGTTTATTAGTCATTGTGACTCGTTGTGTGAACAAATTGTCCTTGTTCATTAGTCATTGTGACTCATTGTGTGAAGCATTTGTCCATGTTTATTAGTCATAGTGACTCGTTGTGTGAAGCATTTGTCCATGTTTATTAGTCATTATGACTCGTTGTGTGAATAATTTATCCTTGTCATTATGACTCGTTGTGTGAAACACTTGTCCATCTTTATTAGTCATTGTGACTCGTTCTGTGAACCAATTGTCCTTGTTCATTAGTCATTGTAACTCGTTGTGTGAAGCATTTGTCCATGTTTATAAGTCATTGTGATCCGTTGTGTGAAGCATTTGTCCATCTTTTTAGTCATTGTGACTCCTTGTGTGAATAATTTATCCTTGTCATTGTGACTCGTTGTGTCAACCAATTGTCTTTGTTCATTAGGCATTGTGACTCGTTGTGTGAACCATTTGTCCTAGTTCATTTGTCATTGTGACTCGTTGTGTGAACCAATTGTCCTTGTTTATTAGTCATTGTGACTCGTTGTGTGAAGCATTTGTCCATGTTTATTAGTCATTGTGACTCCTTGTGTGAATAATTTATCCTTGTTTATTAGTCATTGTAACTCGTTGTGTCAACCAATTGTCCTTGTTCATTAGTCATTGTGACTCGTTGTGTGAAGCATTTGTCCATGTTTATTAGTCATTGTGACTCGTTGTGTGAAATATTTGTCCATGTTTATTAGTCATTGTGGCTCGTTGTGTGAACCATTTGTCCTTGTTTATTAGTCATTGTTACTCGTTGTGTGAACCATTTGTCCATGTTTATTAGTCATTGTGACTCGTTGTGTGAAACATTTGTCCATGTTTATTAGTCATTGTTACTCGTTGTGTGAAACATTTGTCCGTGTTTATTAGTCATTGTGGCTCATTGTGTGAACCATTTGTCCTTGTTTATTAGTCATTGTTACTCGTTGTATGAACCATTCGTCCATGTTTATTAGTCATTGTGACTCGTTGTGTGATACATTTATCCATGTTTATTAGTCATTGTGACTCGTTGTGTGAACAAATTGTCCTTGTTCATTAGTCATTGTGACTCATTGTGTGAAGCATTTGTCCATGTTTATTAGTCATAGTGATTCGTTGTGTGAAGCATTTGTCCATGTTTATTAGTCATTATGACTCGTTGTGTGAATAATTTATCCTTGTCATTATGACTCGTTGTGTGAAACACTTGTCCATCTTTATTAGTCATTGTGACTCGCTACGTGAACCAATTGTCCTTGTTCATTAGTCATTGTAACTCGTTGTGTGAAGCATTTGTCCATGTTTATAAGTCATTGTGATCCGTTGTGTGAAGCATTTGTCCATCTTTTTAGTCATTGTGACTCCTTGTGTGAATAATTTATCCTTGTCATTGTGACTCGTTGTGTCAACCAATTGTCTTTGTTCATTAGGCATTGTGACTCGTTGTGTGAACCATTTGTCCTTGTTCATTTGTCATTGTGACTCGTTGTGTGAAACATTTGTCCTTGTTTATTAGTCATTGTGACTCGTTGTGTGAAACATTTGTCCATGTTTATTAGTCATTGTGGCTCATTGTGTGAACCATTTGTCCTTGTTTATTAGTCATTGTTACTCGTTGTGTCAACCAATTGTCCTTGTTCATTAGTCATTGTGACTCGTTGTGTGAAGCATTTGTCCATGTTTATTAGTCATTGTGACTCGTTGTGTGAAACATTTGTCCATGTTTATTAGTCATTGTGGCTCGTTGTGTGAACCATTTGTCCTTGTTTATTAGTCATTGTTACTCGTTGTGTGAACCATTTGTCCATGTTTATTAGTCATTGTGACTCGTTGTGTGAAACATTTGTCCATGTTTATTAGTCATTGTGACTCGTTGTGTGAAACATTTGTGCATGTTTATTAGTCATTGTGGCTCGTTGTGTGAACCATTTGTCCTTGTTTATTAGTCATTGTTACTCGTTGTGTGAACCATTCGTCCATGTTTATTAGTCATTGTGACTCGTTGTGTGATACATTTATCCATGTTTATTAGTCATTGTGACTCGTTGTGTGAACCAATTGTCCTTGTTCATTAGTCATTGTGACTCGTTGTGTGAAGCATTTGTCCATGTTTATTAGTCATAGTGACTCGTTGTGTGAAGCATTTGTCCATGTTTATTAGTCATTGTGACTCGTTGAGTGAATAATTAATCCTTGTCGTTGTGACTCGTTGTGTGAAACACTTGTCCATCTTTATTAGTCATTGTGACTCGCTTACGTGAACCAATTGTCCTTGTTCATTAGTCATTGTAACTCGTTGTGTGAAGCATTTGTCCATGTTTATTAGTCATTGTGACTCGTTGTGTGAAATATTTGTCCATGTTTATTAGTCATTGTGGCTCGTTGTGTGAACCATTTGTCCTTGTTTATTAGTCATTGTTACTCGTTGTGTGAACCATTTGTCCATGTTTATTAGTCATTGTGACTCGTTGTGTGAAACATTTGTCCATGTTTATTAGTCATTGTGACTCGTTGTGTGAAACATTTGTCCATGTTTATTAGTCATTGTGGCTCGTTGTGTGAACCATTTGTCCTTGTTTATTAGTCATTGTTACTCGTTGTATGAACCATTCGTCCATGTTTATTAGTCATTGTGACTCGTTGTGTGATACATTTATCCATGTTTATTAGTCATTGTGACTCGTTGTGTGAACCAATTGTCCTTGTTCATTAGTCATTGTGACTCGTTGTGTGAAGCATTTGTCCATGTTTATTAGTCATAGTGACTCGTTGTGTGAAGCATTTGTCCATGTTTATTAGTCATTATGACTCGTTGTGTGAATAATTTATCCTTGTCATTATGACTCGTTGTGTGAAACACTTGTCCATCATTATTAGTCATTGTGACTCGTTCTGTGAACCAATTGTCCTTGTTCATTAGTCATTGTAACTCGTTGTGTGAAGCATTTGTCCATGTTTATTAGTCATTGTGACTCGTTGTGTGAAATATTTGTCCATGTTTATTAGTCATTGTGGCTCGTTGTGTGAACCATTTGTCCTTGTTTATTAGTCATTGTTACTCGTTGTGTGAAGCATTTGTCCATCTTTTTAGTCATTGTGACTCCTTGTGTGAATAATTTATCCTTGTCATTGTGACTCGTTGTGTCAACCAATTGTCTTTGTTCATTAGGCATTGTGACTCGTTGTGTGAACCATTTGTCCTTGTTCATTTGTCATTGTGACTCGTTGTGTGAAACATTTGTCCTTGTTTATTAGTCATTGTGACTCGTTGTGTGAAACATTTGTCCATGTTTATTAGTCATTGTGGCTCATTGTGTGAACCATTTGTCCTTGTTTATTAGTCATTGTTACTCGTTGTGTCAACCAATTGTCCTTGTTCATTAGTCATTGTGACTCGTTGTGTGAAGCATTTGTCCATGTTTATTAGTCATTGTGACTCGTTGTGTGAAACATTTGTCCATGTTTATTAGTCATTGTGGCTCGTTGTGTGAACCATTTGTCCTTGTTTATTAGTCTTTGTTACTCGTTGTGTGAACCATTTGTCCATGTTTATTAGTCATTGTGACTCGTTGTGTGAAACATTTGTCCATGTTTATTAGTCATTGTGACTCGTTGTGTGAAACATTTGTGCATGTTTATTAGTCATTGTGGCTCGTTGTGTGAACCATTTGTCCTTGTTTATTAGTCATTGTTACTCGTTGTGTGAACCATTCGTCCATGTTTATTAGTCATTGTGACTCGTTGTGTGATACATTTATCCATGTTTATTAGTCATTGTGACTCGTGGTGTGAACCAATTGTCCTTGTTCATTAGTCATTGTGACTCATTGTGTGAAGCATTTGTCCATGTTTATTAGTCATAGTGACTCGTTGTGTGAAGCATTTGTCCATGTTTATTAGTCATTGTGACTCGTTGAGTGAATAATTTATCCTTGTCGTTGTGACTCGTTGTGTGAAACACTTGTCCATCTTTATTAGTCATTGTGACTCGTTCTGTGAACCAATTGTCCTTGTTCATTAGTCATTGTAACTCGTTGTGTGAAGCATTTGTCCATGTTTATTAGTCATTGTGACTCGTTGTGTGAAATATTTGTCCATGTTTATTAGTCATTGTGGCTCGTTGTGTGAACCATTTGTCCTTGTTTATTAGTCATTGTTACTCGTTGTGTGAACCATTTGTCCATGTTTATTAGTCATTGTGACTCGTTGTGTGAAACATTTGTCCATGTTTATTAGTCATTGTGACTCGTTGTGTGAAACATTTGTCCATGTTTATTAGTCATTGTGGCTCGTTGTGTGAACCATTTGTCCTTGTTTATTAGTCATTGTTACTCGTTGTATGAACCATTCGTCCATGTTTATTAGTCATTGTGACTCGTTGTGTGATACATTTATCCATGTTTATTAGTCATTGTGACTCGTTGTGTGAACCAATTGTCCTTGTTCATTAGTCATTGTGACTCGTTGTGTGAAGCATTTGTCCTTGTTTATTAGTCATAGTGACTCGTTGTGTGAAGCATTTGTCCATGTTTATTAGTCATTATGACTCGTTGTGTGAATAATTTATCCTTGTCATTATGACTCGTTGTGTGAAACACTTGTCCATCATTATTAGTCATTGTGACTCGCTTACGGAACCAATTGTCCTTGTTCATTAGTCATTGTAACTCGTTGTGTGAAGCATTTGTCCATGTTTATAAGTCATTGTGATCCGTTGTGTGAAGCATTTGTCCATCTTTTTAGTCATTGTGACTCCTTGTGTGAATAATTTATTCTTGTCATTGTGACTCGTTGTGTCAACCAATTGTCTTTGTTCATTAGGCATTGTGACTCGTTGTGTGAACCATTTGTCCTTGTTCATTTGTCATTGTGACTCGTTGTGTGAAACATTTGTCCTTGTTTATTAGTCATTGTGACTCGTTGTGTGAAACATTTGTCCATGTTTATTAGTCATTGTGGCTCATTGTGTGAACCATTTGTCCTTGTTTATTAGCCATTGTTACTAGTTGTGTCAACCAATTGTCCTTGTTCATTAGTCATTGTGACTCGTTGTGTGAAGCATTTGTCCATGTTTATTAGTCATTGTGGCTCGTTGTGTGAACCATTTGTCCTTGTTTATTAGTCATTGTTACTTGTTGTGTGACCATTTGTCCATGTTTATTAGTCATTGTGACTCGTTGTGTGAAACATTTGTCCATGTTTATTAGTCATTGTGACTCGTTGTGTGAAACATTTGTGCATGTTTATTAGTCATTGTGGCTCGTTGTGTGAACCATTTGTCCTTGTTTATTAGTCATTGTTACTCGTTGTGTGAACCATTCGTCCATGTTTATTAGTCATTGTGACTCGTTGTGTGATACATTTATCCATGTTTATTAGTCATTGTGACTCGTTGTGTGAACCAATTGTCCTTGTTCATTAGTCATTGTGACTCGTTGTGTGAAGCATTTGTCCATGTTTATTAGTCATAGTGACTCGTTGTGTGAAGCATTTGTCCATGTTTATTAGTCATTGTGACTCGTTGAGTGAATAATTTATCCTTGTTGTTGTGACTCGTTGTGTGAAACACTTGTCCATCTTTATTAGTCATTGTGACTCGCTACGTGAACCAATTGTCCTTGTTCATTAGTCATTGTAACTCGTTGTGTGAAGCATTTGTCCATGTTTATTAGTCATTGTCTCGTTGTGTGAAATATTTGTCCATGTTTATTAGTCATTGTGGCTCGTTGTGTGAACCATTTGTCCTTGTTTATTAGTCATTGTTACTCGTTGTGTGAACCATTTGTCCATGTTTATTAGTCATTGTGACTCGTTGTGTGAAACATTTGTCCATGTTTATTAGTCATTGTGACTCGTTGTGTGAAACATTTGTCCATGTTTATTAGTCATTGTGGCTCGTTGTGTGAACCATTTGTCCTTGTTTATTAGTCATTGTTACTCGTTGTATGAACCATTCGTCCATGTTTATTAGTCATTGTGACTCGTTGTGTGATACATTTATCCATGTTTATTAGTCATTGTGACTCGTTGTGTGAACCAATTGTCCTTGTTCATTAGTCATTGTGACTCGTTGTGTGAAGCATTTGTCCATGTTTATTAGTCATAGTGACTCGTTGTGTGAAGCATTTGTCCATGTTTATTAGTCATTATGACTCGTTGTGTGAATAATTTATCCTTGTCATTATGACTCGTTGTGTGAAACACTTGTCCATCATTATTAGTCATTGTGACTCGTTCTGTGAACCAATTGTCCTTGTTCATTAGTCATTGTAACTCGTTGTGTGAAGCATTTGTCCATGTTTATAAGTCATTGTGATCCGTTGTGTGAAGCATTTGTCCATCTTTTTAGTCATTGTGACTCCTTGTGTGAATAATTTATTCTTGTCATTGTGACTCGTTGTGTCAACCAATTGTCTTTGTTCATTAGGCATTGTGACTCGTTGTGTGAACCATTTGTCCTTGTTCATTTGTCATTGTGACTCGTTGTGTGAAACATTTGTCCTTGTTTATTAGTCATTGTGACTCGTTGTGTGAAACATTTGTCCATGTTTATTAGTCATTGTGGCTCATTGTGTGAACCATTTGTCCTTGTTTATTAGCCATTGTTACTAGTTGTGTCAACCAATTGTCCTTGTTCATTAGTCATTGTGACTCGTTGTGTGAACCATTTGTCCATGTTTATTAGTCATTGTGACTCGTTGTGTGAAACATTTGTCCATGTTTATTAGTCATTGTGGCTCGTTGTGTGAACCATTTGTCCTTGTTTATTAGTCATTGTTACTTGTTGTGTGACCATTTGTCCATGTTTATTAGTCATTGTGACTCGTTGTGTGAAACATTTGTCCATGTTTATTAGTCATTGTGACTCGTTGTGTGAAACATTTGTGCATGTTTATTAGTCATTGTGGCTCGTTGTGTGAACCATTTGTCCTTGTTTATTAGTCATTGTTACTCGTTGTGTGAACCATTCGTCCATGTTTATTAGTCATTGTGACTCGTTGTGTGATACATTTATCCATGTTTATTAGTCATTGTGACTCGTTGTGTGAACCAATTGTCCTTGTTCATTAGTCATTGTGACTCGTTGTGTGAAGCATTTGTCCATGTTTATTAGTCATAGTGACTCGTTGTGTGAAGCATTTGTCCATGTTTATTAGTCATTGTGACTCGTTGAGTGAATAATTTATCCTTGTCGTTGTGACTCGTTGTGTGAAACACTTGTCCATCTTTATTAGTCATTGTGACTCGTTACGAACCAATTGTCCTTGTTCATTAGTCATTGTAACTCGTTGTGTGAAGCATTTGTCCATGTTTATTAGTCATTGTGATTCGTTGTGTGAAATATTTGTCCATGTTTATTAGTCATTGTGGCTCGTTGTGTGAACCATTTGTCCTTGTTTATTAGTCATTGTTACTCGTTGTGTGAACCATTTGTCCATGTTTATTAGTCATTGTGACTCGTTGTGTGAAGCATTTGTCCATGTTTATTAGTCATTGTGACTCGTTGTGTGAAACATTTGTCCATGTTTATTAGTCATTGTGGCTCGTTGTGTGAACCATTTGTCCTTGTTTATTAGTCATTGTTACTCGTTGTATGAACCATTCGTCCATGTTTATTAGTCATTGTGACTCGTTGTGTGATACATTTATCCATGTTTATTAGTCATTGTGACTCGTTGTGTGAACCAATTGTCCTTGTTCATTAGTCATTGTGACTCGTTGTGTGAAGCATTTGTCCATGTTTATTAGTCATAGTGACTCGTTGTGTGAAGCATTTGTCCATGTTTATTAGTCATTATGACTCGTTGTGTGAATAATTTATCCTTGTCATTGTGACTCGTTGTGTGAAACACTTGTCCATCATTATTAGTCATTGTGACTCGTTCTGTGAACCAATTGTCCTTGTTCATTAGTCATTGTAACTCGTTGTGTGAAGCATTTGTCCATGTTTATAAGTCATTGTGATCCGTTGTGTGAAGCATTTGTCCATCTTTTTAGTCATTGTGACTCCTTGTGTGAATAATTTATCCTTGTCATTGTGACTCGTTGTGTCAACCAATTGTCTTTGTTCATTAGGCATTGTGACTCGTTGTGTGAACCATTTGTCCTTGTTCATTTGTCATTGTGACTCGTTGTGTGAAACATTTGTCCTTGTTTATTAGTCATTGTGACTCGTTGTGTGAAACATTTGTCCATGTTTATTAGTCATTGTGGCTCATTGTGTGAACCATTTGTCCTTGTTTATTAGTCATTGTGACTCGTTGTGTGAAGCATTTGTCCATGTTTATTAGTCATTGTGACTCGTTATGTGAAACATTTGTCCATGTTTATCAGTCATTGTGGCTCGTTGTGTGAACCATTTGTCCTTGTTTATTAGTCATTGTTACTCGTTGTGTGAACCATTTGTCCATGTTTATTAGTCATTGTGACTCGTTGTGTGAAACATTTGTCCATGTTTATTAGTCATTGTGACTCGTTGTGTGAATTATTTGTGCATGTTTATTAGTCATTGTGGCTCGTTGTGTGAACCATTTGTCCTTGTTTATTAGTCATTGTTACTCGTTGTGTGAACCATTCGTCCATGTTTATTAGTCATTGTGACTCGTTGTGTGATACATTTATCCATGTTTATTAGTCATTGTGACTCGTTGTGTGAACCAATTGTCCTTGTTCATTAGTCATTGTGACTCGTTGTGTGAAGCATTTGTCCATGTTTATTAGTCATAGTGACTCGTTGTGTGAAGCATTTGTCCATGTTTATTAGTCATTGTGACTCGTTGAGTGAATAATTTATCCTTGTCGTTGTGACTCGTTGTGTGAAACACTTGTCCATCTTTATTAGTCATTGTGACTCGTTCTGTGAACCAATTGTCCTTGTTCATTAGTCATTGTAACTCGTTGTGTGAAGCATTTGTCCATGTTTATTAGTCATTGTGACTCGTTGTGTGAAATATTTGTCCATGTTTATTAGTCATTGTGGCTCGTTGTGTGAACCATTTGTCCTTGTTTATTAGTCATTGTTACTCGTTGTGTGAACCATTTGTCCATGTTTATTAGTCATTGTGACTCGTTGTGTGAAACATTTGTCCATGTTTATTAGTCATTGTGACTCGTTGTGTGAAACATTTGTCCATGTTTATTAGTCATTGTGGCTCGTTGTGTGAACCATTTGTCCTTGTTTATTAGTCATTGTTACTCGTTGTATGAACCATTCGTCCATGTTTATTAGTCATTGTGACTCGTTGTGTGATACATTTATCCATGTTTATTAGTCATTGTGACTCGTTGTGTGAACCAATTGTCCTTGTTCATTAGTCATTGTGACTCGTTGTGTGAAGCATTTGTCCATGTTTATTAGTCATAGTGACTCGTTGTGTGAAGCATTTGTCCATGTTTATTAGTCATTATGACTCGTTGTGTGAATAATTTATCCTTGTCATTGTGACTCGTTGTGTGAAACACTTGTCCATCTTTATTAGTCATTGTGACTCGTTCTGTGAACCAATTGTCCTTGTTCATTAGTCATTGTAACTCGTTGTGTGAAGCATTTGTCCATGTTTATTAGTCATTGTGATTCGTTGTGTGAAATATTTGTCCATGTTTATTAGTCATTGTGGCTCGTTGTGTGAACCATTTGTCCTTGTTTATTAGTCATTGTTACTCGTTGTGTGAACCATTTGTCCATGTTTATTAGTCATTGTGACTCGTTGTGTGAAGCATTTGTCCATGTTTATTAGTCATTGTGACTCGTTGTGTGAAACATTTGTCCATGTTTATTAGTCATTGTGGCTCGTTGTGTGAACCATTTGTCCTTGTTTATTAGTCATTGTTACTTGTTGTGTGACCATTTTTCCATGTTTATTAGTCATTGTGACTCGTTGTGTGAAACATTTGTCCATGTTTATTAGTCATTGTGACTCGTTGTGTGAAACATTTGTGCATGTTTATTAGTCATTGTGGCTCGTTGTGTGAACCATTTGTCCTTGTTTATTAGTCATTGTTACTCGTTGTGTGAACCATTCGTCCATGTTTATTAGTCATTGTGACTCGTTGTGTGATACATTTATCCATGTTTATTAGTCATTGTGACTCGTTGTGTGAACCAATTGTCCTTGTTCATTAGTCATTGTGACTCGTTGTGTGAAGCATTTGTCCATGTTTATTAGTCATAGTGACTCGTTGTGTGAAGCATTTGTCCATGTTTATTAGTCATTGTGACTCGTTGAGTGAATAATTTATCCTTGTCGTTGTGACTCGTTGTGTGAAACACTTGTCCATCTTTATTAGTCATTGTGACTCGTTCTGTGAACCAATTGTCCTTGTTCATTAGTCATTGTAACTCGTTGTGTGAAGCATTTGTCCATGTTTATTAGTCATTGTGATTCGTTGTGTGAAATATTTGTCCATGTTTATTAGTCATTGTGGCTCGTTGTGTGAACCATTTGTCCTTGTTTATTAGTCATTGTTACTCGTTGTGTGAACCATTTGTCCATGTTTATTAGTCATTGTGACTCGTTGTGTGAAGCATTTGTCCATGTTTATTAGTCATTGTGACTCGTTGTGTGAAACATTTGTCCATGTTTATTAGTCATTGTGGCTCGTTGTGTGAACCATTTGTCCTTGTTTATTAGTCATTGTTACTCGTTGTATGAACCATTCGTCCATGTTTATTAGTCATTGTGACTCGTTGTGTGATACATTTATCCATGTTTATTAGTCATTGTGACTCGTTGTGTGAACCAATTGTCCTTGTTCATTAGTCATTGTGACTCGTTGTGTGAAGCATTTGTCCATGTTTATTAGTCATAGTGACTCGTTGTGTGAAGCATTTGTCCATGTTTATTAGTCATTATGACTCGTTGTGTGAATAATTTATCCTTGTCATTGTGACTCGTTGTGTGAAACACTTGTCCATCATTATTAGTCATTGTGACTCGTTCTGTGAACCAATTGTCCTTGTTCATTAGTCATTGTAACTCGTTGTGTGAAGCATTTGTCCATGTTTATAAGTCATTGTGATCCGTTGTGTGAAGCATTTGTCCATCTTTTTAGTCATTGTGACTCCTTGTGTGAATAATTTATCCTTGTCATTGTGACTCGTTGTGTCAACCAATTGTCTTTGTTCATTAGGCATTGTGACTCGTTGTGTGAACCATTTGTCCTTGTTCATTTGTCATTGTGACTCGTTGTGTGAAACATTTGTCCTTGTTTATTAGTCATTGTGACTCGTTGTGTGAAACATTTGTCCATGTTTATTAGTCATTGTGGCTCATTGTGTGAACCATTTGTCCTTGTTTATTAGTCATTGTTACTCGTTGTGTCAACCAATTGTCCTTGTTCATTAGTCATTGTGACTCGTTGTGTGAAGCATTTGTCCATGTTTATTAGTCATTGTGACTCGTTGTGTGAAACATTTGTCCATGTTTATCAGTCATTGTGGCTCGTTGTGTGAACCATTTGTCCTTGTTTATTAGTCATTGTTACTCGTTGTGTGAACCATTTGTCCATGTTTATTAGTCATTGTGACTCGTTGTGTGAAACATTTGTCCATGTTTATTAGTCATTGTGACTCGTTGTGTGAATTATTTGTGCATGTTTATTAGTCATTGTGGCTCGTTGTGTGAACCATTTGTCCTTGTTTATTAGTCATTGTTACTCGTTGTGTGAACCATTCGTCCATGTTTATTAGTCATTGTGACTCGTTGTGTGATACATTTATCCATGTTTATTAGTCATTGTGACTCGTTGTGTGAACCAATTGTCCTTGTTCATTAGTCATTGTGACTCGTTGTGTGAAGCATTTGTCCATGTTTATTAGTCATAGTGACTCGTTGTGTGAAGCATTTGTCCATGTTTATTAGTCATTGTGACTCGTTGAGTGAATAATTTATCCTTGTCGTTGTGACTCGTTGTGTGAAACACTTGTCCATCTTTATTAGTCATTGTGACTCGCTTACGTGAACCAATTGTCCTTGTTCATTAGTCATTGTAACTCGTTGTGTGAAGCATTTGTCCATGTTTATTAGTCATTGTGACTCGTTGTGTGAAATAGTTGTCCATGTTTATTAGTCATTGTGGCTCGTTGTGTGAACCATTTGTCCTTGTTTATTAGTCATTGTTACTCGTTGTGTGAACCATTTGTCCATGTTTATTAGTCATTGTGACTCGTTGTGTGAAACATTTGTCCATGTTTATTAGTCATTGTGACTCGTTGTGTGAAACATTTGTCCATGTTTATTAGTCATTGTGGCTCGTTGTGTGAACCATTTGTCCTTGTTTATTAGTCATTGTTACTCGTTGTATGAACCATTCGTCCATGTTTATTAGTCATTGTGACTCGTTGTGTGATACATTTATCCATGTTTATTAGTCATTGTGACTCGTTGTGTGAACCAATTGTCCTTGTTCATTAGTCATTGTGACTCGTTGTGTGAAGCATTTGTCCATGTTTATTAGTCATAGTGACTCGTTGTGTGAAGCATTTGTCCATGTTTATTAGTCATTATGACTCGTTGTGTGAATAATTTATCCTTGTCATTGTGACTCGTTGTGTGAAACACTTGTCCATCTTTATTAGTCATTGTGACTCGTTCTGTGAACCAATTGTCCTTGTTCATTAGTCATTGTAACTCGTTGTGTGAAGCATTTGTCCATGTTTATTAGTCATTGTGATTCGTTGTGTGAAATATTTGTCCATGTTTATTAGTCATTGTGGCTCGTTGTGTGAACCATTTGTCCTTGTTTATTAGTCATTGTTACTCGTTGTGTGAACCATTTGTCCATGTTTATTAGTCATTGTGACTCGTTGTGTGAAGCATTTGTCCATGTTTATTAGTCATTGTGACTCGTTGTGTGAAACATTTGTCCATGTTTATTAGTCATTGTGGCTCGTTGTGTGAACCATTTGTCCTTGTTTATTAGTCATTGTTACTCGTTGTATGAACCATTCGTCCATGTTTATTAGTCATTGTGACTCGTTGTGTGATACATTTATCCATGTTTATTAGTCATTGTGACTCGTTGTGTGAACCAATTGTCCTTGTTCATTAGTCATTGTGACTCGTTGTGTGAAGCATTTGTCCATGTTTATTAGTCATAGTGACTCGTTGTGTGAAGCATTTGTCCATGTTTATTAGTCATTATGACTCGTTGTGTGAATAATTTATCCTTGTCATTGTGACTCGTTGTGTGAAACACTTGTCCATCATTATTAGTCATTGTGACTCGTTCTGTGAACCAATTGTCCTTGTTCATTAGTCATTGTAACTCGTTGTGTGAAGCATTTGTCCATGTTTATAAGTCATTGTGATCCGTTGTGTGAAGCATTTGTCCATCTTTTTAGTCATTGTGACTCCTTGTGTGAATAATTTATCCTTGTCATTGTGACCCGTTGTGTCAACCAATTGTCTTTGTTCATTAGGCATTGTGACTCGTTGTGTGAACCATTTGTCCTTGTTCATTTGTCATTGTGACTCGTTGTGTGAAACATTTGTCCTTGTTTATTAGTCATTGTGACTCGTTGTGTGAAACATTTGTCCATGTTTATTAGTCATTGTGGCTCATTGTGTGAACCATTTGTCCTTGTTTATTAGTCATTGTTACTCGTTGTGTCAACCAATTGTCCTTGTTCATTAGTCATTGTGACTCGTTGTGTGAAGCATTTGTCCATGTTTATTAGTCATTGTGACTCGTTGTGTGAAACATTTGTCCATGTTTATTAGTCATTGTGGCTCGTTGTGTGAACCATTTGTCCTTGTTTATTAGTCATTGTTACTCGTTGTGTGAACCATTTGTCCATGTTTATTAGTCATTGTGACTCGTTGTGTGAAACATTTGTCCATGTTTATTAGTCATTGTGACTCGTTGTGTGAATTATTTGTGCATGTTTATTAGTCATTGTGGCTCGTTGTGTGAACCATTTGTCCTTGTTTATTAGTCATTGTTACTCGTTGTGTGAACCATTCGTCCATGTTTATTAGTCATTGTGACTCGTTGTGTGATACATTTATCCATGTTTATTAGTCATTGTGACTCGTTGTGTGAACCAATTGTCCTTGTTCATTAGTCATTGTGACTCGTTGTGTGAAGCATTTGTCCATGTTTATTAGTTATAGTGACTCGTTGTGTGAAGCATTTGTCCATGTTTATTAGTCATTGTGACTCGTTGAGTGAATAATTTATCCTTGTCGTTGTAACTCGTTGTGTGAAACACTTGTCCATCTTTATTAGTCATTGTGACTCGTTCTGTGAACCAATTGTCCTTGTTCATTAGTCATTGTAACTCGTTGTGTGAAGCATTTGTCCATGTTTATTAGTCATTGTGACTCGTTGTGTGAAATATTTGTCCATGTTTATTAGTCATTGTGGCTCGTTGTGTGAACCATTTGTCCTTGTTTATTAGTCATTGTTACTCGTTGTGTGAACCATTTGTCCATGTTTATTAGTCATTGTGACTCGTTGTGTGAAACATTTGTCCATGTTTATTAGTCATTGTGACTCGTTGTGTGAAACATTTGTCCATGTTTATTAGTCATTGTGGCTCGTTGTGTGAACCATTTGTCCTTGTTTATTAGTCATTGTTACTCGTTGTATGAACCATTCGTCCATGTTTATTAGTCATTGTGACTCGTTGTGTGATACATTTATCCATGTTTATTAGTCATTGTGACTCGTTGTGTGAACCAATTGTCCTTGTTCATTAGTCATTGTGACTCGTTGTGTGAAGCATTTGTCCATGTTTATTAGTCATAGTGACTCGTTGTGTGAAGCATTTGTCCATGTTTATTAGTCATTATGACTCGTTGTGTGAATAATTTATCCTTGTCATTGTGACTCGTTGTGTGAAACACTTGTCCATCTTTATTAGTCATTGTGACTCATTCTGTGAACCAATTGTCCTTGTTCATTAGTCATTGTAACTCGTTGTGTGAAGCATTTGTCCATGTTTATTAGTCATTGTGATCCGTTGTGTGAAGCATTTGTCCATATTTTTAGTCATTGTGACTCCTTGTGTGAATAATTTATCCTTGTCATTGTGACTCGTTGTGTCAACCAATTGTCTTTGTTCATTAGGCATTGTGACTCGTTGTGTGAACCATTTGTCCTTGTTCATTTGTCATTGTGACTCGTTGTGTGAAACATTTGTCCTTGTTTATTAGTCATTGTGACTCGTTGTGTGAAACATTTGTCCATGTTTATTAGTCATTGTGGCTCATTGTGTGAACCATTTGTCCTTGTTTATTAGTCATTGTTACTCGTTGTGTCAACCAATTGTCCTTGTTCATTAGTCAGTGTGACTCGTTGTGTGAAGCATTTGTCCATGTTTATTAGTCATTGTGACTCGTTGTGTGAAACATTTGTCCATGTTTATTAGTCATTGTGGCTCGTTGTGTGAACCATTTGTCCTTGTTTATTAGTCATTGTTACTCGTTGTGTGAACCATTTGTCCATGTTTATTAGTCATTGTGACTCGTTATGTGAAACATTTGTCCATGTTTATTAGTCATTGTGACTCGTTGTGTGAAACATTTGTCCATGTTTATTAGTCATTGTGGCTCGTTGTGTGAACCATTTGTCCTTGTTTATTAGTCATTGTTACTCGTTGTGTGAACCATTCGTCCATGTTTATTAGTCATTGTGACTCGTTTTGTGATACATTTATCCATGTTTATTAGTCATAGTGACTCGTTGTGTGAAGCATTTGTCCATGTTTATTAGTCATTGTGACTCGTTGAGTGAATAATTTATCCTTGTCGTTGTGACTCGTTGTGTGAAACACTTGTCCATCTTTATTAGTCATTGTGACTCGTTCTGTGAACCAATTGTCCTTGTTGATTAGTCATTGTGATTCGTTGTGTGAAGCATTTGTCCATGTTTATTAGTCATTGTGACTCGGTGTGTGAATAATTTATCCTTGTCATTGTCATTCGTTGTGTGAACCATTTGTCCTTGTTTATTGACATTGTGACTCGTTGTGTGAACCATTTGTCCATATTTATTAGTCATTGTGACTCGTTGTGTGATACATTTGTCCATGTTTATTAGTCATTGTGACTCGTTGTGTGAACCAATTGTCCTTGTTCATTAATCATTGTGACTCGTTGTGTGAAGCATTTGTCCATGTTTATTAGTCATTGTGACTCGTTGTGTGAAGCATTTGTCCATGTTTATTAGTCATTGTGACTCCTTGTGTGAATAATTTATCCTTGTCATTTTGACTTGTTGTGTCAACCAATTGTCCTTGTTCATTAGTCATTGTGACTCGTTGTGTGAAGCATTTGTCCATGTTTATTTGTCATTGTGACTCGTTGTGTGAAGCATTAGTCCATGTTTATTAGTCATTGTGACTCTTTGTGTGAACCAATTGTCCTTGTTCATTAGTCATTGTAACTCGTTGTTTGAAGCATTTGTCCATGTTTATTAGTCATTGTGGCTCGTTGTGTGAACCATTTGTCCTTGTTTATTAGTCATTGTTACTCGTTGTGTGAACCATATGTGCTTTTTTATTAGTCATTGTGACTCGTTGTGTGAAACATTTGTCCATGTTTATTAGTCATTGTGGCTCGTTGTGTGAAACATTTGTCCATGTTTATTAGTCATTGTGGCTCGTTGTGTGAACCATTTGTCCTTGTTTATTAGTCATTGTTACTCGTTGTGTGAACCATTCGTCCATGTTTATTAGTCATTGTGACTCGTTGTGTGATACATTTGTCCATGTTTATTAGTCATTGTGACTCTTTGTGTGAACCAATTGTCCTTGTTCATTAGTCATTGTGACTCGTTATCCAAGCATTTGTCCATGTTTATTAGTCATTGTGACCCGTTGTGTGAAGCATTTGTCCTTGTTTATTAGTCATTGTTACTCGTTGTGTGAACCATTCGTCCATGTTTATTAGTCATTGTGACTCGTTGTGTGATACATTTGTCCATGTTTATTAGTCATTGTGACTCTTTGTGTGAACCAATTGTCCTTGTTCATTAGTCATTGTGGCTCGTTGTCCAAGCATTTGTCCATGTTTATTAGTCATTGTGGCTCATTGTGTGAACCATTTGTCCTTGTTTATTAGTCATTGTTACTCGTTGTGTGAACCATATGTCCTTTTTTATTAGTCATTGTGACTCGTTGTGTGAAACATTTGTCCATGTTTATTAGTCATTGTGACTCGTTGTGTGAAACATTTGTCCATGTTTATTAGTCATTGTGGCTCGTCGTGTGAACCATTTGTCCTTGTTTATTAGTCATTGTTACTCGTTGTGTGAACCATTCGTCCATGTTTATTAGTCATTGTGACTCGTTGTGTGATACATTTGTCCATGTTTATTAGTCATTGTGACTCTGTGTGAATCAATTGTCCTTGTTCATTAGTCATTGTGACTCGTTGTGTGAACCATTCGTCCATGTTTATTAGTCATTGTGACTCGTTGTGTGATACATTTGTCCATGTTTATTAGTCATTGTGACTCTTTGTGTGAATCAATTGTCCTTGTTCATTAGTCATTGTGACTCGTTGTGTGAACCATTTGTCCTTGTTCATTTGTCATTGTGACTCGTTGTGTGAAACATTTGTCCATGTTTATTAGTCAACATGACTCGTTGTGTGAAACAATTGTCCATGTTTATTAGTCATTGTAAGTCGTTGTGTGAACCATTTGTCCTTGTTTATTAGTCATTGTTACTCGTTGTGTGAAACATTTGTCCATGTTTATTAGTCATTATGACTAGTTGTGTGAACCATTTGTCCTTGTTCATTTGTCATTGTGACTCGTTGTGTGAAACATTTGTCCATGTTTATTAGTCATTGTGACTTGCTGTGTTAAACATTTGTCATTGTTTATTAGTCATTGTGACTCCTTGTGTGAACCATTTGTCCATGTTTATTAGTCATTGTTACTCGTTGTGTGAAGCATTTGTCCATGTTTATTAGTCATTGTGATTTGTTGTGTTAATAGTTTATCCTTTATTGTGACTGGTTGTGTGAACCAATTGTCCTTGTTGATTAGTCATTGTGATTCGTTGTGTGAAGCATTTGTCCATGTTTATTAGTCATTGTGACTCGTTGTGTGAAGTATTTGTCCATGTTTATTAGTCTTTGTGACTCGTTGTGTGAAACATTTGTCCATGTTTATTAGTCATTGTGGCTCGTTGTGTGAACCATTTGTCCTTGTTTATTAGTCATTGTTACTCGTTGTGTGAACCATTTGTCCATGTTTATTAGTCATTGTGACTCGTTATGTGAAACATTTGTCCATGTTTATTAGTCATTGTGACTCGTTGTGTGAAACATTTGTCCATGTTTATTAGTCATTGTGGCTCGTTGTGTGAACCATTTGTCCTTGTTTATTAGTCATTGTTACTCGTTGTGTGAACCATTCGTCCATGTTTATTAGTCATTGTGACTCGTTTTGTGATACATTTATCCATGTTTATTAGTCATTGTGACTCGTTGTGTGAACCAATTGTCCTTGTTCATTAGTCATTGTGACTCGTTGTGTGAAGCATTTGTCCATGTTTATTAGTCATAGTGACTCGTTGTGTGAAGCATTTGTCCATGTTTATTAGTCATTGTGACTCGTTGAGTGAATAATTTATCCTTGTCGTTGTGACTCGTTGTGTGAAACACTTGTCCATCTTTATTAGTCATTGTGACTCGCTTACGTGAACCAATTGTCCTTGTTCATTAGTCATTGTAACTCGTTGTTTGAAGCATTTGTCCATGTTTATTAGTCATTGTGACCCGTTGTCTGAAGCATTTGTCCATCTTTTTAGTCATTGTGACTCCTTGTGTGAATAATTTAACCTTGTCATTGTGACTCGTTGTGTCAACCAATTGTCTTTGTTCATTAGGCATTGTGACTCGTTATGTGAACCATTTGTCCTTGTTCATTTGTCATTGTGACTCGTTGTGTGAAACATTTGTCCTTGTTTATTAGTCATTGTGACTCGTTGTGTGAAACATTTGTCCATGTTTATTAGTCATTGTGGCTCATTGTGTGAACCATTTGTCCTTGTTTATTAGTCATTGTTACTCGTTGTGTGAACCATATGTCCTTTTTTATTAGTCATTGTGACTCGTTGTGTAAAACATTTGTCCATGTTTATTAGTCATTGTGTGAAACATTTGTCCATGTTTATTAGTCATTGTGGCTCGTTGTGTGAACCATTTGTCCTTGTTTATTAGTCATTGTTACTCGTTGTGTGAACCATTCGTCCATGTTTATTAGTCATTGTGACTCGTTGTGTGATACATTTGTCCATGTTTATTAGTCATTGTGACTCTTTGTGTGAACCAATTGTCCTTGTTCATTAGTCATTGTGACTCGTTGTCTGAAGCATTTGTCCATGTTTATTAGTCATTGTGACTCGTTGTGTGAAGCATTTGTCCATGTTTATTTGTCATTGTGACTCCTTGTGTGAATAATTTATCCTTGTCATTGTAACTCGTTAGGTCAACCAATTGTCCTTGTTCATTAGTCATTGTGGATGGTTGTGTGAACCAATTGTCCTTGTTGATTAGTCATTGTGATTCGTTGTGTGAAGCATTTGTCCATGTTTATTAGTCATTGTGACTCGGTGTGTGAATAATTTATCCTTGTCATTGTCATTCGTTGTGTGAACCATTTGTCCTTGTTTATTGACATTGTGACTCGTTGTGTGAACCATTTGTCCATATTTATTAGTCATTGTGACTCGTTGTGTGATACATTTGTCCATGTTTATTAGTCATTGTGACTCGTTGTGTGAACCAATTGTCCTTGTTCATTAATCATTGTGACTCGTTGTGTGAAGCATTTGTCCATGTTTATTAGTCATTGTGACTCGTTGTGTGAAGCATTTGTCCATGTTTATTAGTCATTGTGACTCCTTGTGTGAATAATTTATCCTTGTCATTTTGACTTGTTGTGTCAACCAATTGTCCTTGTTCATTAGTCATTGTGACTCGTTGTGTGAAGCATTTGTCCATGTTTATTTGTCATTGTGACTCGTTGTGTGAAGCATTAGTCCATGTTTATTAGTCATTGTGACTCTTTGTGTGAACCAATTGTCCTTGTTCATTAGTCATTGTAACTCGTTATCGAAGCATTTGTCCATGTTTATTAGTCATTGTGGCTCGTTGTGTGAACCATTTGTCCTTGTTTATTAGTCATTGTTACTCGTTGTGTGAACCATATGTGCTTTTTTATTAGTCATTGTGACTCGTTGTGTGAAACATTTGTCCATGTTTATTAGTCATTGTGACTCGTTGTGTGAAACATTTGTCCATGTTTATTAGTCATTGTGGCTCGTTGTGTGAACCATTTGTCCTTGTTTATTAGTCATTGTTACTCGTTGTGTGAACCATTCGTCCATGTTTATTAGTCATTGTGACTCGTTGTGTGATACATTTGTCCATGTTTATTAGTCATTGTGGCTCGTTGTGTGAACCATTTGTCCTTGTTTATTAGTCATTGTTACTCGTTGTGTGAACCATTCGTCCATGTTTATTAGTCATTGTGACTCGTTGTGTGATACATTTGTCCATGTTTATTAGTCATTGTGACTCTTTGTGTGAACCAATTGTCCTTGTTCATTAGTCATTGTGACTCGTTGTCTGAAGCATTTGTCCATGTTTATTAGTCATTGTGACCCGTTGTGTGAAGCATTTGTCCTTGTTTATTAGTCATTGTTACTCGTTGTGTGAACCATTCGTCCATGTTTATTAGTCATTGTGACTCGTTGTGTGATACATTTGTCCATGTTTATTAGTCATTGTGACTCTTTGTGTGAACCAATTGTCCTTGTTCATTAGTCATTGTGGCTCGTTGTCTGAAGCATTTGTCCATGTTTATTAGTCATTGTGGCTCATTGTGTGAACCATTTGTCCTTGTTTATTAGTCATTGTTACTCGTTGTGTGAACCATATGTCCTTTTTTATTAGTCATTGTGACTCGTTGTGTGAAACATTTGTCCATGTTTATTAGTCATTGTGACTCGTTGTGTGAAACATTTGTCCATGTTTATTAGTCATTGTGGCTCGTCGTGTGAACCATTTGTCCTTGTTTATTAGTCATTGTTACTCGTTGTGTGAACCATTCGTCCATGTTTATTAGTCATTGTGACTCGTTGTGTGATACGATTGTCCATGTTTATTAGTCATTGTGACTCTGTGTGAATCAATTGTCCTTGTTCATTAGTCATTGTGACTCGTTGTGTGAACCATTCGTCCATGTTTATTAGTCATTGTGACTCGTTGTGTGATACATTTGTCCATGTTTATTAGTCATTGTGACTCTTTGTGTGAATCAATTGTCCTTGTTCATTAGTCATTGTGACTCGTTGTGTGAACCATTTGTCCTTGTTCATTTGTCATTGTGACTCGTTGTGTGAAACATTTGTCCATGTTTATTAGTCACTGTGACTCGTTGTGTGAAACAATTGTCCATGTTTATTAGTCATTGTAAGTCGTTGTGTGAACCATTTGTCCTTGTTTATTAGTCATTGTTACTCGTTGTGTGAAACATTTGTCCATGTTTATTAGTCATTATGACTAGTTGTGTGAACCATTTGTCCTTGTTCATTTGTCATTGTGACTCGTTGTGTGAAACATTTGTCCATGTTTATTAGTCATTGTGACTTGCTGTGTTAAACATTTGTCATTGTTTATTAGTCATTGTGACTCCTTGTGTGAACCATTTGTCCATGTTTATTAGTCATTGTTACTCGTTGTGTGAAGCATTTGTCCATGTTTATTAGTCATTGTGATTTGTTGTGTTAATAGTTTATCCTTTATAGTGATTTGGTTGTGTGAACCAATTGTCCTTGTTGATTAGTCATTGTGATTCGTTGTGTGAAGCATTTGTCCATGTTTATTAGTCATTGTGACTCGTTGTGTGAAGTATTTGTCCATGTTTATTAGTCTTTGTGACTCGTTGTGTGAAACATTTGTCCATGTTTATTAGTCATTGTGGCTCGTTGTGTGAACCATTTGTCCTTGTTTATTAGTCATTGTTACTCGTTGTGTGAACCATTTGTCCATGTTTATTAGTCATTGTGACTCGTTATGTGAAACATTTGTCCATGTTTATTAGTCATTGTGACTCGTTGTGTGAAACATTTGTCCATGTTTATTAGTCATTGTGGCTCGTTGTGTGAACCATTTGTCCTTGTTTATTAGTCATTGTTACTCGTTGTGTGAACCATTCGTCCATGTTTATTAGTCACTGTGACTCGTTTTGTGATACATTTATCCATGTTTATTAGTCATTGTGACTCGTTGTGTGAACCAATTGTCCTTGTTCATTAGTCATTGTGACTCGTTGTGTGAAGCATTTGTCCATGTTTATTAGTCATAGTGACTCGTTGTGTGAAGCATTTGTCCATGTTTATTAGTCATTGTGACTCGTTGAGTGAATAATTTATCCTTGTCGTTGTGACTCGTTGTGTGAAACACTTGTCCATCTTTATTAGTCATTGTGACTCGTTCTGTGAACCAATTGTCCTTGTTCATTAGTCATTGTAACTCGTTGTTTGAAGCATTTGTCCATGTTTATTAGTCATTGTGACCCGTTGTCTGAAGCATTTGTCCATCTTTTTAGTCATTGTGACTCCTTGTGTGAATAATTTAACCTTGTCATTGTTACTCGTTGTGTCAACCAATTGTCTTTGTTCATTAGGCATTGTGACTCGTTATGTGAACCATTTGTCCTTGTTCATTTGTCATTGTGACTCGTTGTGTGAAACATTTGTCCTTGTTTATTAGTCATTGTGACTCGTTGTGTGAAACATTTGTCCATGTTTATTAGTCATTGTGGCTCATTGTGTGAACCATTTGTCCTTGTTTATTAGTCATTGTTACTCGTTGTGTGAACCATATGTCCTTTTTTATTAGTCATTGTGACTCGTTGTGTAAAACATTTGTCCATGTTTATTAGTCATTGTGTGAAACATTTGTCCATGTTTATTAGTCATTGTGGCTCGTTGTGTGAACCATTTGTCCTTGTTTATTAGTCATTGTTACTCGTTGTGTGAACCATTCGTCCATGTTTATTAGTCATTGTGACTCGTTGTGTGATACATTTGTCCATGTTTATTAGTCATTGTGACTCTTTGTGTGAACCAATTGTCCTTGTTCATTAGTCATTGTGACTCGTTGTCTGAAGCATTTGTCCATGTTTATTAGTCATTGTGACTCGTTGTGTGAAGCATTTGTCCAT
Source organism: Silene latifolia (assembly GCF_048544455.1). Classification (NCBI taxonomy): domain Eukaryota; kingdom Viridiplantae; phylum Streptophyta; class Magnoliopsida; order Caryophyllales; family Caryophyllaceae; genus Silene; species Silene latifolia. Next base: position 39,395,101 of record NC_133531.1, read on the forward strand.
GTTTATTTGTCATTGTGACTCCTTGTGTGAATAATTTATCCTTGTCATTGTAACTCGTTAGGTCAACCAATTGTCCTTGTTCATTAGTCATTGTGACTGGTTGTGTGAACCAATTGTCCTTGTTGATTAGTCATTGTGATTCGTTGTGTGAAGCATTTGTCCATGTTTATTAGTCATTGTGACTCGGTGTGTGAATAATTTATCCTTGTCATTGTCATTCGTTGTGTGAACCATTTGTCCTTGTTTATTGACATTGTGACTCGTTGTGTGAACCATTTGTCCATATTTATTAGTCATTGTGACTCGTTGTGTGATACATTTGTCCATGTTTATTAGTCATTGTGACTCGTTGTGTGAACCAATTGTCCTTGTTCATTAATCATTGTGACTCGTTGTGTGAAGCATTTGTCCATGTTTATTAGTCATTGTGACTCGTTGTGTGAAGCATTTGTCCATGTTTATTAGTCATTGTGACTCCTTGTGTGAATAATTTATCCTTGTCATTTTGACTTGTTGTGTCAACCAATTGTCCTTGTTCATTAGTCATTGTGACTCGTTGTGTGAAGCATTTGTCCATGTTTATTTGTCATTGTGACTCGTTGTGTGAAGCATTAGTCCATGTTTATTAGTCATTGTGACTCTTTGTGTGAACCAATTGTCCTTGTTCATTAGTCATTGTAACTCGTTGTCCAAGCATTTGTCCATGTTTATTAGTCATTGTGGCTCGTTGTGTGAACCATTTGTCCTTGTTTATTAGTCATTGTTACTCGTTGTGTGAACCATATGTGCTTTTTTATTAGTCATTGTGACTCGTTGTGTGAAACATTTGTCCATGTTTATTAGTCATTGTGACTCGTTGTGTGAAACATTTGTCCATGTTTATTAGTCATTGTGGCTCGTTGTGTGAACCATTTGTCCTTGTTTATTAGTCATTGTTACTCGTTGTGTGAACCATTCGTCCATGTTTATTAGTCATTGTGACTCGTTGTGTGATACATTTGTCCATGTTTATTAGTCATTGTGACTCTTTGTGTGAACCAATTGTCCTTGTTCATTAGTCATTGTGACTCGTTGTAAGCATTTGTCCATGTTTATTAGTCATTGTGACCCGTTGTGTGAAGCATTTGTCCTTGTTTATTAGTCATTGTTACTCGTTGTGTGAACCATTCGTCCATGTTTATTAGTCATTGTGACTCGTTGTGTGATACATTTGTCCATGTTTATTAGTCATTGTGACTCTTTGTGTGAACCAATTGTCCTTGTTCATTAGTCATTGTGGCTCGTTGTCTGAAGCATTTGTCCATGTTTATTAGTCACTGTGGCTCGTTGTGTGAACCATTTGTCCTTGTTTATTAGTCATTGTTACTCGTTGTGTGAACCATATGTCCTTTTTTATTAGTCATTGTGACTCGTTGTGTGAAACATTTGTCCATGTTTATTAGTCATTGTGACTCGTTGTGTGAAACATTTGTCCATGTTTATTAGTCATTGTGGCTCGTCGTGTGAACCATTTGTCCTTGTTTATTAGTCATTGTTACTCGTTGTGTGAACCATTCGTCCATGTTTATTAGTCATTGTGACTCGTTGTGTGATACATTTGTCCATGTTTATTAGTCATTGTGACTCTGTGTGAATCAATTGTCCTTGTTCATTAGTCATTGTGACTCGTTGTGTGAACCATTCGTCCATGTTTATTAGTCATTGTGACTCGTTGTGTGATACATTTGTCCATGTTTATTAGTCATTGTGACTCTTTGTGTGAATCAATTGTCCTTGTTCATTAGTCATTGTGACTCGTTGTGTGAACCATTTGTCCTTGTTCATTTGTCATTGTGACTCGTTGTGTGAAACATTTGTCCATGTTTATTAGTCATTGTGACTCGTTGTGTGAAACAATTGTCCATGTTTATTAGTCATTGTAAGTCGTTGTGTGAACCATTTGTCCTTGTTTATTAGTCATTGTTACTCGTTGTGTGAAACATTTGTCCATGTTTATTAGTCATTATGACACGTTGTGTGAACCATTTGTCCTTGTTCATTTGTCATTGTGACTCGTTGTGTGAAACATTTGTCCATGTTTATTAGTCATTGTGACTTGCTGTGTTAAACATTTGTCATTGTTTATTAGTCATTGTGACTCCTTGTGTGAACCATTTGTCCATGTTTATTAGTCATTGTTACTCGTTGTGTGAAGCATTTGTCCATGTTTATTAGTCATTGTGATTTGTTGTGTTAATAGTTTATCCTTTATTGTGGATCGGTTGTGTGAACCAATTGTCCTTGTTGATTAGTCATTGTGATTCGTTGTGTGAAGCATTTGTCCATGTTTATTAGTCATTGTGACTCGTTGTGTGAAGTATTTGTCCATGTTTATTAGTCTTTGTGACTCGTTGTGTGAAACATTTGTCCATGTTTATTAGTCATTGTGGCTCGTTGTGTGAACCATTTGTCCTTGTTTATTAGTCATTGTTACTCGTTGTGTGAACCATTTGTCCATATTTATTAGTCATTGTGACTCGTTATGTGAAACATTTGTCCATGTTTATTAGTCATTGTGACTCGTTGTGTGAAACATTTGTCCATGTTTATTAGTCATTGTGGCTCGTTGTGTGAACCATTTGTCCTTGTTTATTAGTCATTGTTACTCGTTGTGTGAACCATTCGTCCATGTTTATTAGTCATTGTGACTCGTTTTGTGATACATTTATCCATGTTTATTAGTCATTGTGACTCGTTGTGTGAACCAATTGTCCTTGTTCATTAGTCATTGTGACTCGTTGTGTGAAGCATTTGTCCATGTTTATTAGTCATAGTGACTCGTTGTGTGAAGCATTTGTCCATGTTTATTAGTCATTGTGACTCGTTGAGTGAATAATTTATCCTTGTCGTTGTGACTCGTTGTGTGAAACACTTGTCCATCTTTATTAGTCATTGTGACTCGTTCTGTGAACCAATTGTCCTTGTTCATTAGTCATTGTAACTCGTTGTTTGAAGCATTTGTCCATGTTTATTAGTCATTGTGACCCGTTGTCCAAGCATTTGTCCATCTTTTTAGTCATTGTGACTCCTTGTGTGAATAATTTAACCTTGTCATTGTTACTCGTTGTGTCAACCAATTGTCTTTGTTCATTAGGCATTGTGACTCGTTATGTGAACCATTTGTCCTTGTTCATTTGTCATTGTGACTCGTTGTGTGAAACATTTGTCCTTGTTTATTAGTCATTGTGACTCGTTGTGTGAAACATTTGTCCATGTTTATTAGTCATTGTGGCTCATTGTGTGAACCATTTGTCCTTGTTTATTAGTCATTGTTACTCGTTGTGTGAACCATATGTCCTTTTTTATTAGTCATTGTGACTCGTTGTGTAAAACATTTGTCCATGTTTATTAGTCATTGTGTGAAACATTTGTCCATGTTTATTAGTCATTGTGGCTCGTTGTGTGAACCATTTGTCCTTGTTTATTAGTCATTGTTACTCGTTGTGTGAACCATTCGTCCATGTTTATTAGTCATTGTGACTCGTTGTGTGATACATTTGTCCATGTTTATTAGTCATTGTGACTCTTTGTGTGAACCAATTGTCCTTGTTCATTAGTCATTGTGACTCGTTGTCTGAAGCATTTGTCCATGTTTATTAGTCATTGTGACTCGTTGTGTGAAGCATTTGTCCATGTTTATTTGTCATTGTGACTCCTTGTGTGAATAATTTATCCTTGTCATTGTAACTCGTTAGGTCAACCAATTGTCCTTGTTCATTAGTCATTGTGATTTGGTTGTGTGAACCAATTGTCCTTGTTGATTAGTCATTGTGATTCGTTGTGTGAAGCATTTGTCCATGTTTATTAGTCATTGTGACTCGGTGTGTGAATAATTTATCCTTGTCATTGTCATTCGTTGTGTGAACCATTTGTCCTTGTTTATTGACATTGTGACTCGTTGTGTGAACCATTTGTCCATATTTATTAGTCATTGTGACTCGTTGTGTGATACATTTGTCCATGTTTATTAGTCATTGTGACTCGTTGTGTGAACCAATTGTCCTTGTTCATTAATCATTGTGACTCGTTGTGTGAAGCATTTGTCCATGTTTATTAGTCATTGTGACTCGTTGTGTGAAGCATTTGTCCATGTTTATTAGTCATTGTGACTCCTTGTGTGAATAATTTATCCTTGTCATTTTGACTTGTTGTGTCAACCAATTGTCCTTGTTCATTAGTCATTGTGACTCGTTGTGTGAAGCATTTGTCCATGTTTATTTGTCATTGTGACTCGTTGTGTGAAGCATTAGTCCATGTTTATTAGTCATTGTGACTCTTTGTGTGAACCAATTGTCCTTGTTCATTAGTCATTGTAACTCGTTGTCTGAAGCATTTGTCCATGTTTATTAGTCATTGTGGCTCGTTGTGTGAACCATTTGTCCTTGTTTATTAGTCATTGTTACTCGTTGTGTGAACCATATGTGCTTTTTTATTAGTCATTGTGACTCGTTGTGTGAAACATTTGTCCATGTTTATTAGTCATTGTGACTCGTTGTGTGAAACATTTGTCCATGTTTATTAGTCATTGTGGCTCGTTGTGTGAACCATTTGTCCTTGTTTATTAGTCATTGTTACTCGTTGTGTGAACCATTCGTCCATGTTTATTAGTCATTGTGACTCGTTGTGTGATACATTTGTCCATGTTTATTAGTCATTGTGACTCTTTGTGTGAACCAATTGTCCTTGTTCATTAGTCATTGTGACTCGTTATGTCTCAAAACATTTGTCCATGTTTATTAGTCATTGTGACCCGTTGTGTGAAGCATTTGTCCTTGTTTATTAGTCATTGTTACTCGTTGTGTGAACCATTCGTCCATGTTTATTAGTCATTGTGACTCGTTGTGTGATACATTTGTCCATGTTTATTAGTCATTGTGACTCTTTGTGTGAACCAATTGTCCTTGTTCATTAGTCATTGTGGCTCGTTATCCGAAGCATTTGTCCATGTTTATTAGTCACTGTGGCTCGTTGTGTGAACCATTTGTCCTTGTTTATTAGTCATTGTTACTCGTTGTGTGAACCATATGTCCTTTTTTATTAGTCATTGTGACTCGTTGTGTGAAACATTTGTCCATGTTTATTAGTCATTGTGACTCGTTGTGTGAAACATTTGTCCATGTTTATTAGTCATTGTGGCTCGTCGTGTGAACCATTTGTCCTTGTTTATTAGTCATTGTTACTCGTTGTGTGAACCATTCGTCCATGTTTATTAGTCATTGTGACTCGTTGTGTGATACATTTGTCCATGTTTATTAGTCATTGTGACTCTGTGTGAATCAATTGTCCTTGTTCATTAGTCATTGTGACTCGTTGTGTGAACCATTCGTCCATGTTTATTAGTCATTGTGACTCGTTGTGTGATACATTTGTCCATGTTTATTAGTCATTGTGACTCTTTGTGTGAATCAATTGTCCTTGTTCATTAGTCATTGTGACTCGTTGTGTGAACCATTTGTCCTTGTTCATTTGTCATTGTGACTCGTTGTGTGAAACATTTGTCCATGTTTATTAGTCATTGTGACTCGTTGTGTGAAACAATTGTCCATGTTTATTAGTCATTGTAAGTCGTTGTGTGAACCATTTGTCCTTGTTTATTAGTCATTGTTACTCGTTGTGTGAAACATTTGTCCATGTTTATTAGTCATTATGACACGTTGTGTGAACCATTTGTCCTTGTTCATTTGTCATTGTGACTCGTTGTGTGAAACATTTGTCCATGTTTATTAGTCATTGTGACTTGCTGTGTTAAACATTTGTCATTGTTTATTAGTCATTGTGACTCCTTGTGTGAACCATTTGTCCATGTTTATTAGTCATTGTTACTCGTTGTGTGAAGCATTTGTCCATGTTTATTAGTCATTGTGATTTGTTGTGTTAATAGTTTATCCTTTATTGTGACTGGTTGTGTGAACCAATTGTCCTTGTTGATTAGTCATTGTGATTCGTTGTGTGAAGCATTTGTCCATGTTTATTAGTCATTGTGACTCGTTGTGTGAAGTATTTGTCCATGTTTATTAGTCTTTGTGACTCGTTGTGTGAAACATTTGTCCATGTTTATTAGTCATTGTGGCTCGTTGTGTGAACCATTTGTCCTTGTTTATTAGTCATTGTTACTCGTTGTGTGAACCATTTGTCCATATTTATTAGTCATTGTGACTCGTTATGTGAAACATTTGTCCATGTTTATTAGTCATTGTGACTCGTTGTGTGAAACATTTGTCCATGTTTATTAGTCATTGTGGCTCGTTGTGTGAACCATTTGTCCTTGTTTATTAGTCATTGTTACTCGTTGTGTGAACCATTCGTCCATGTTTATTAGTCATTGTGACTCGTTTTGTGATACATTTATCCATGTTTATTAGTCATTGTGACTCGTTGTGTGAACCAATTGTCCTTGTTCATTAGTCATTGTGACTCGTTGTGTGAAGCATTTGTCCATGTTTATTAGTCATAGTGACTCGTTGTGTGAAGCATTTGTCCATGTTTATTAGTCATTGTGACTCGTTGAGTGAATAATTTATCCTTGTCGTTGTGACTCGTTGTGTGAAACACTTGTCCATCTTTATTAGTCATTGTGACTCGTTCTGTGAACCAATTGTCCTTGTTCATTAGTCATTGTAACTCGTTGTGTGAAGCATTTGTCCATGTTTATTAGTCATTGTGACCCGTTTATCTGAAGCATTTGTCCATCTTTTTAGTCATTGTGACTCCTTGTGTGAATAATTTATCCTTGTCATTGTGACTCGTTGTGTCAACCAATTGTCTTTGTTCATTAGGCATTGTGACTCGTTATGTGAACCATTTGTCCTTGTTCATTTGTCATTGTGACTCGTTGTGTGAAACATTTGTCCTTGTTTATTAGTCATTTTGACTCGTTGTGTGAAACATTTGTCCATGTTTATTAGTCATTGTGGCTCATTGTGTGAACCATTTGTCCTTGTTTATTAGTCATTGTTACTCGTTGTGTGAACCATATGTCCTTTTTTATTAGTCATTGTGACTCGTTGTGTAAAACATTTGTCCATGTTTATTAGTCATTGTGTGAAACATTTGTCCATGTTTATTAGTCATTGTGGCTCGTTGTGTGAACCATTTGTCCTTGTTTATTAGTCATTGTTACTCGTTGTGTGAACCATTCGTCCATGTTTATTAGTCATTGTGACTCGTTGTGTGATACATTTGTCCATGTTTATTAGTCATTGTGACTCTTTGTGTGAACCAATTGTCCTTGTTCATTAGTCATTGTGACTCGTTGTCTGAAGCATTTGTCCATGTTTATTAGTCATTGTGACTCGTTGTGTGAAGCATTTGTCCATGTTTATTTGTCATTGTGACTCCTTGTGTGAATAATTTATCCTTGTCATTGTAACTCGTTAGGTCAACCAATTGTCCTTGTTCATTAGTCATTGTGACTCGTTGTGTGAAGCATTTGTCCATGTTTATAAGTCATTGTGACTCGTTGTGTGAAGCATTTGTCCATGTTTATTAGTTATTGTGACTCCTTGTGTGAATAATTTTCCTTGTCATTGTGACTCGTTGTGTCAACAAATTGTCCCTGTTCATTAGTCATTATGACTCGTTGTGTGAACCATTTGTCCTTGTTTATTAGTCATTGTGACTCATTGTGTGAACCATTTGTTCTTGTTCATTTGTTATTGTGACTCGTTGTGTGAAACATTTGTCCATGTTTATTAGTCACTGTGACTCGTTGTGTGAAACAATTGTCCATGTTTATTAGTCATTGTAAGTCGTTGTGTGAACCATTTGTCCTTGTTTATTAGTCATTGTTACTCGTTGTGTGAAACAATTGTCCATGTTTATTAGTCATTATGACTCGTTGTGTGAACCATTTGTCCTTGTTCATTTGTCATTGTGACTCGTTGTGTGAAACATTTGTCCATGTTCATTAGTCATTGTGACTTGCTGTGTTAAACATTTGTCATTGTTTATTAGTCATTGTGACTCCTTGTGTGAACCATTTGTCCATGTTTATTAGTCATTGTTACTCGTTGTGTGAAGCACTTGTCCATGTTTATTAGTCATTGTGATTTGTTGTGTTAATAGTTTATCCTTTATTGTGATCTGTTGTGTGAACCAATTGTCCTTGTTGATTAGTCATTGTGATTCGTTGTGTGAAGCATTTGTCCATGTTTATTAGTCATTGTGACTCGGTGTGTGAATAATTTATCCTTGTCATTGTCATTCGTTGTGTGAACCATTTGTCCTTGTTTATTGACATTGTGACTCGTTGTGTGAACCATTTGTCCATATTTATTAGTCATTGTGACTCGTTGTGTGATACATTTGTCCATGTTTATTAGTCATTGTGACTCGTTGTGTGAACCAATTGTCCTTGTTCATTAGTCATTGTGACTCGTTGTGTGAAGCATTTGTCCATGTTTATTTGTCATTGTGACTCGTTGTGTGAAGCATTAGTCCATGTTTATTAGTCATTGTGACTCTTTGTGTGAACCAATTGTCCTTGTTCATTAGTCATTGTAACTCGTTGTCTGAAGCATTTGTCCATGTTTATTAGTCATTGTGGCTCGTTGTGTGAACCATTTGTCCTTGTTTATTAGTCATTGTTACTCGTTGTGTGAACCATATGTGCTTTTTTATTAGTCATTGTGACTCGTTGTGTGAAACATTTGTCCATGTTTATTAGTCATTGTGACTCGTTGTGTGAAACATTTGTCCATGTTTATTAGTCATTGTGGCTCGTTGTGTGAACCATTTGTCCTTGTTTATTAGTCATTGTTACTCGTTGTGTGAACCATTCGTCCATGTTTATTAGTCATTGTGACTCGTTGTGTGATACATTTGTCCATGTTTATTAGTCATTGTGACTCTTTGTGTGAACCAATTGTCCTTGTTCATTAGTCATTGTGACTCGTTGTCTGAAGCATTTGTCCATGTTTATTAGTCATTGTGACCCGTTGTGTGAAGCATTTGTCCTTGTTTATTAGTCATTGTTACTCGTTGTGTGAACCATTCGTCCATGTTTATTAGTCATTGTGACTCGTTGTGTGATACATTTGTCCATGTTTATTAGTCATTGTGACACTTTGTGTGAACCAATTGTCCTTGTTCATTAGTCATTGTGGCTCGTTGTCTGAAGCATTTGTCCATGTTTATTAGTCATTGTGGCTCGTTGTGTGAACCATTTGTCCTTGTTTATTAGTCATTGTTACTCGTTGTGTGAACCATATGTCCTTTTTTATTAGTCATTGTGACTCGTTGTGTGAAACATTTGTCCATGTTTATTAGTCATTGTGACTCGTTGTGTGAAACATTTGTCCATATTTATTAGTCATTGTGGCTCGTCGTGTGAACCATTTGTCCTTGTTTATTAGTCATTGTTATTCGTTGTGTGAACCATTCGTCCATGTTTATTAGTCATTGTGACTCGTTGTGTGATACATTTGTCCATGTTTATTAGTCATTGTGACTCTGTGTGAATCAATTGTCCTTGTTCATTAGTCATTGTGACTCGTTGTGTGAACCATTCGTCCATGTTTATTAGTCATTGTGACTCGTTGTGTGATACATTTGTCCATGTTTATTAGTCATTGTGACTCTTTGTGTGAATCAATTGTCCTTGTTCATTAGTCATTGTGACTCGTTGTGTGAACCATTTGTCCTTGTTCATTTGTCATTGTGACTCGTTGTGTGAAACATTTGTCCATGTTTATTAGTCACTGTGACTCGTTGTGTGAAACAATTGTCCATGTTTATTAGTCATTGTAAGTCGTTGTGTGAACCATTTGTCCTTGTTTATTAGTCATTGTTACTCGTTGTGTGAAACATTTGTCCATGTTTATTAGTCATTATGACTCGTTGTGTGAACCATTTGTCCTTGTTCATTTGTCATTGTGACTCGTTGTGTGAAACATTTGTCCATGTTTATTAGTCATTGTGACTTGCTGTGTTAAACATTTGTCATTGTTTATTAGTCATTGTGACTCCTTGTGTGAACCATTTGTCCATGTTTATTAGTCATTGTTACTCGTTGTGTGAAGCATTTGTCCATGTTTATTAGTCATTGTGATTTGTTGTGTTAATAGTTTATCCTTTATTGTGATCGGTTGTGTGAACCAATTGTCCTTGTTGATTAGTCATTGTGATTCGTTGTGTGAAGCATTTGTCCATGTTTATTAGTCATTGTGACTCGTTGTGTGAAGTATTTGTCCATGTTTATTAGTCTTTGTGACTCGTTGTGTGAAACATTTGTCCATGTTTATTAGTCATTGTGGCTCGTTGTGTGAACCATTTGTCCTTGTTTATTAGTCATTGTTACTCGTTGTGTGAACCATTTGTCCATGTTTATTAGTCATTGTGACTCGTTATGTGAAACATTTGTCCATGTTTATTAGTCATTGTGACTCGTTGTGTGAAACATTTGTCCATGTTTATTAGTCATTGTGGCTCGTTGTGTGAACCTGCAGCAGGAGCTACTGACCAGGATACTCCACAAATGCAAGCAGGCCAAAACAGCACCACAACCACTTCAGGAAGCAACCAGAGTGGGCTAGGTTTAGTGGCTAATAGGTACGAGTACAAGCCCAACCACCAGCTGCCACCATGGCCAGCTGGTTGGCGATTAAACTAAGCTCAGAAAAGTCCTAGGGGTCCAAGGAAGAATCACAATGCAAGTCATAGAAAACTAAGTCGAACAGAATCGACATTTGACAAACAACAAAAAGCAATCTTTCCATTTCTGGCTAAACCATGAGGAAAAAGCATGCAAGGAACTTTTGGCTTGTCTTCCCATAAACCAGATACAACCTAGAGCCAATTTTTATGCCAAGGACTCAATCATTTCGTCCTCAAGTGCCTACATTCAACAGAAAAGCCAGCAATGCAGCAAAGGACCACAACATGTCACTTTGTCACACATTTCTCTTTTGTTTTCATTCCAGTTTACAATTAAGAACTTTTAAACCGTTGTAATATTGTACTTGGACTTTTACCAGCATGTGAGGAGAGATCCTGACCCTTGGATGTAGTTTTTCTTTCAAGATTGTAACCTAAAAAGGCCTATATAAGGACCTTAGCTCAGACTGTTGTAACACAGCTGATTTATGAATGAAACCTGAGATTTCTCTCAAATTTAAACCTCTTAATCTTGTGCTTAGTCTGTAGATTAGAGTCAGGCTTGATAATAACCTGTGCTTAGACTGTGGTTATTGATTAAGTACCTGTTAGTAGAGTATAAACTTTCCTGTGCTGAGACTGTGGTTAGTTTAGCTTTGCTGTAGTTTCAGTTGAGTCTTTCCTGTGTTAATCTGTGGAATTTCTTAACTCTAACACCCCAAATTATTAGCTTGATTCCCTGTGAGTATTCTGTGGGTTTTTCAGTTGATAATTATATCCAAGTTTCCTCCTTTCAAGCATTATCCCAGAACTGTCTCAATTACAGTCCTTTGTGTCTGTCAGTCTGTTCAGTTGAGTCTTAAAAATACTTTGAGTCCTCTAAAAATCTTGGTCTTCTGCTCAGAAGTAGTTCTTATGTCAAAATAATTTACTGCCAAGTTTCATGATTTTAGGAGTTCAATTCATAATTTTATTAATTAGCACAAGTTTATTGCATTCCTGAGAATTTCTTTTATTTCTGCTGGTTTGATTGTTGTTTTGTCTAAACCCTTGGACATTACACTGCAAATTGGTATATCAGAGCAAGGTTTTAACACGATTCCATCTTGTGTTAGTCTTGGGAAGGAAAGTGAGTTCATTTTTACCCTAACTACAACAAAACTACAAAAATAACCCATGAGTGAAGAGAGATTTACGGTATTGAAACCAGGTGGATCGGATAGCGGGAAGAATCAATGAACTGGTAAATATTGTCAACACTCTTGCGAAGGAGTTCCTAACAAAGCCACCCTACAGAGGCAGAGGCAGGGGTAGAGGCTTTGCTGGAGCAGGAAGAGGACAACCATACCACCAGGAACATGGAGAAGACTTGTCAGATACTGATGAATCTATGGCAGAGGGCATCTACATGGAAAGAGACAAAGACATAAAGGTAGAAATTTCTGATTTCCATGGTAGTTTAAACCCTGAAGATTTGTTAGACTGGATTAGAACTGTTGAGAGAGTCTTTGAATTTAAAGGATATACTTGACAGAAAGCTTTCAAAGTTTCTATCCTTAAATTCAAAGGTTATGCCTCACTTTGGTATGAAAACCTGAAAGGCCAGAGAATGAGAGAGGGCAAGGAACCCATTAAATCTTGGCTAAAGCTTAAAAAGAAATTGAAGGATAAGTTTATAGCTAAGGATTACACCCAGGATATGTTCATTAAGTTAACCCAACAGGCAAGACCAACAATCTGTTGAGTCTTATCTTAGGAGCTTTGAACAACTCACCCCGCAATGTGAGATCACCGAAAAGCCCGAACAGAAAATTGCTAGGTTTGTTGAGGGTTTAGATCCTAAGATTGCTATAAGAGTTAGAATGCAACAAGTTTGGTCCTTTGATGAGGCAGTCAACCTGGCATTGAGGATTGAAAAGATGGGAAAAGCCAAGGTCACTGCTTCCAAACCCCTTACCAGACCCACTTTCAAACCTTTTTCTGGGGTTAGGATTGGAGAAGTCCCAAAAACTGCAACCCAACCAACACCAGACAAGGGGAAGAGTCATGTGAACCCTAGAACTAACACAATCAGAATCGATGGGAGAGTTAAATGCTTCCAGTGCCAAGGGTATGGCCATTTTAGGAAGGACTGTCCTTCTAAGAGAACCTTGACAGCAATGGAAGTAGAACAATGGGAGAGGGAAGGGTTGGTTCAATGAAGAAGATGAGACCACGATAATGGAGGAAGTAGAGACGAAGGAGAACCGAACAAGATGCGCTTGTGGCCCCCGATACAGTCACAGCTTAGTCTTGTGGAGGGTCATGCATTCCCAACACTCACCTCTGGAAGCCGATCAAAGATCCCCGATATTCAAACCGGATGCACGGTCCGGGGGAGGGTTTGTAACCTAATCATAGATGGGGGAAGTTGTACAAATGTGGCATCAAATGCCATGGTTAGTAAACTCAACCTGACAACTCAAGAGCACCCAAACCCTTACAAATTGAGATGGTTGAACAAGGGAGCAGAAGTAAGGGTGGACAAGCAATGCTTGGTTCCATTTTCTATTGGGAAGGTGTACAAAGATGAAGTCTTGTGTGATATTGTCCCAATGGATGCCTGCCACCTACTCTTAGGAAGACCATGGGAATATGACAGGAATACCACTCACCATGGGAAAGATAACATCTATAGTTTCAAGCATGAAGGCAAGAAGGTCACCCTGACCCCATTACCACCCAACCAGAAAAACTATGGAAGTCCCAACATGCCAGAAGAGAGCAATGGTGTGCTATTTCTTTCTGAAGCAGCCGTGATCAAAGAGATAAAGAAGGAACAACCTATCTGGATGTTACTATCCAAAGAAGTGAGCAAGGAGGGGAGCCCGAGATGCCTGCTGAAGTTAGGCCATTAATTCGAGGGTATAAGGAGGTGTTTCCAAAAGAGTCGCCTAGTGGGTTGCCACCATTGAGAGGCATTGAGCATCACATAGACCTTGTTCCGGGCTCGGTGCTTCCTAACATGCCAGCTTATAGAAGTGATCCAGCTGCTACCAAAGAATTGCAAAGCCAAATTGAGGAGCTTATGAGCAAAGGATTTGTCGGGGAATCTCTCGGTCCTTGTGCGGTTCTGCTCTACTTGTTCCCAAGAAAGATGGAACATGGAGGATGTGTACTGACAGTAGGGCCATTAACAACATCACTGTCAAGTACAGGTTCCCAATACCAAGGTTGGATGACATGCTTTGGATGAGCTCGGTGGTGCCATGGTATTTTCTAAAATTGATCTCGGGCAAGGGTACCATCAAGTCAGGATAAGGGAAGGAGATGAGTGGAAGACTGCCTTCAAAACTAAACATGGGCTGTATGAGTGGCTTGTGATGCCATTTGGTCTTTCTAATGCACCAAGCACCTTTATGAGACTGATGACTGAGGTGTTAAGGCCATGTTTAGGCAAATTTGCAGTGGTCTACTTTGATGATATCTTGGTTTATAGCAGCAGTGAAAGAGAACACCTGAAACATCTTGAAGCTGTGTTCAGGATTCTCAAGGAACAAAAGCTATTTGGTAAACTAGAAAAATGCACTTTTATGGTTGAAGAAGTGGCATTCCTTGGGTACATTGTCTCTGGGAGAGGGATTACAGTTGATCGGGACAAAGTTACCCATTCAATCCTGGCCAACTCCCAAAACAATCACTGAGGTGAGAGGGTTCCATGGATTGGCCTCATTTTATAGGAGATTTATCAAGAACTTCAGTTCAGTTGTTGCCCCAATTACTGAGTGCATGAAGAAAGGAGAGTTCCACTGGACTGAGAATGCTCAACAGTCCTTTGAGAAAATTAAGAAATTGATGTGTGAAACTCCTATTCTGAAATTGCCAGACTTTGATCAACTCTTTGAAGTAGAGTGTGATGCCAGTGGGGTAGGCATTGGTGCAGTCCTAATCCAAGCTCAGAAACCTGTAGCTTATTTCAGTGAAAAATTGAATGGAGCTAAGTTGAAGTATTCTACCTATGACAAGGAATTTTATGCAATTATCAGGGCAGTCATGCATTGGAGTCACTATTTGAAGCCAAAGCCATTTGTGTTACACTCTGATCATGAAGCTTTGAAATATATCAATGGTCAACACAAATTGAGCCACAGACATGCTAAATGGGTGGAGTACTTGCAATCATTCACCTTTTCCAGCAAGTATAAAGAAGGAAAACAAAATGTAGTGGCAGATGCACTATCAAGGAGGCACTCCTTACTGTCAACTATGGGAACCAGGGTCCTTGGTTTTGAGTTCATGAAAAAGATGTACAAGGAAGACCCTGACTTCTCTGAGGAGTGGATCACACAGTTTGAAGGGCATAGGGTTCCAGGGAACAAATACTTGCTGCAAGATGGGTTTCTATTCCAAAGGAACAAGCTCTGTGTTCCAAGGGGTTCCTACAGGGACCTCCTAATCAGGGAAGTCCATTCAGGAGGCTTAGGAGGGCATTTTGGTGTTCAAAAGACACTGGACATACTACAAGAACAGTTCTATTGGCCAAAGATGATGGGGGATGTCCAAAATATTCTCAGGAGATGTTCAGTGTGTCAAATGGCTAAGAGTTCCTTCCAAACTGGTCCATATATCCCATTACCAGTACCAAGTAAGCCATGGGAGGATGTGAGCATGGATTTTATTGTTGCATTACCAAGGACACAGAGAGGAAAGGATTCAGTCATGGTTGTTGTTGATAGGTTCAGTAAAATGGCCCATTTCATAGCTTGCAAGAAGACAGAGGATGCTGCTAGTGTTGCTGAGCTATACTTGAAGGAAATTGTAAGGCTTCATGGGATTCCAAAGACAATTGTATCAGATAGGGATACAAAGTTCATGAGTTACTTTTGGAAAACTCTATGGAAGCTACTCAAGACCAAATCTGTTGTTCAAAGACATCTCACCACCCCCAAACAGATGGCCAAACTGAGGTCACCAACAAAACCTTGGGTAGGATTCTGAGATGTATTGTAAGCAAGAATCTAAAAGATTGGGACATCAAGTTAGCAGCAGCAGAATTTGCCTTCAACAGATCACCATCAACTCACATCGGTCATAGTCCTTTTGAGGTTGTCAATGGGATTAATCCCCTAATGCCTATAGACTTATCATCTGTACCAAGAAATGAGATGAATCATGATGCTAAGGCCAGGGCGAGAACAAATGTTGAAACTCCATGAAACTGTGAAAAGAGAGATTGAGAAGGCCAATGAGAAGTACAGGAAACAGTCCAAGGTACCTCAGAAAAAGAAAGAATTTGTTCCAGGGGATTTAGTCTGGGTTCATTTAAGGAAAGAGAGGTTTCCATCAAGAAGAAAGAACAAGTTAATGCCAAGAGCTGATGGCCCCTTTGAAATTATTGAGAGGATTGGTCCAAATGCCTACAAGGTGGATCTACCAGGAGAGTATGAGGTGCATGGCACTTTCAATGTAGGTGACCTAAGTCCCTATTATGAGGATGCTGAGGGGGAGGAGCCACCAGGCTTGAGGACAAGCCCTGTTCAACCAGGGAGGTTGCGGCAGGAGCTACCGACCAGGATACTCCACAAATGCAAGCAGCCAAAAACAAGACCACAACCACTTCAGGAAGCAACCAGAGTGGGCTAGGTTTAGTGGCTAATAGGTACGAGTACAAGCCCAACCACCAGCACCACCATGGCCAGCTGGTTGGCGATTAAACTAAGCTCAGAAAAGTCCTAGGGGTCCAAGGAAGAATCACAATGCAAGTCATAGAAAACTAAGTGAACAGAATCTGCAAAGATTTGACAAACAACAAAAAGCAATCTTTCCATTTCTCAAGCTAAACCATGAGGAAAAAGCATGCAAGGAACTTTTGGCTTGTCTTCCCATAAACCAGATACAACCTAGAGCCAATTTTTATGCCAAGGACTCAATCATTTCGTCCTCAAGTGCCTACATTCAACAGAAAAGCCAAAGCAATGCAAAGAAAGGACCACAACATGTCACTCACACTGCATTTCTCTTTTGTTTTCATTCCAGTTTACAATTAAGAACTTTTAAACCGTTGTAATATTGTACTTGGACTTTTACCAGCATGTGAGGAGAGATCCTGACCCTTGGATGTAGTTTTTCTTTCAAGATTGTAACCTAAAAAGGCCTATATAAGGACCTTAGCTCGATCGTTGTAACACAATGATTTATGAATGAAACCCGAGATTTCTCTCAAATTTAAACCTCTTAATCTTGTGCTTAGTCTGTAGATTAGAGTCGGGCTTGATAATAACCTGTGCTTAGACTGTGGTTATTGATTAAGTACACAAGTAGTAGAGTATAAACTTTCCCTGTCTTTGAGACTGTGGTTAGTTTAGCTTTCTTTGTAGTTTCAGATTGAGTCTTTCCTGTGTTAATCTGTGGAATTTCTTAACTCTAACACCCCAAATTATTAGCTTGATTCCCTGTGAGTATTCTGTGGGTTTTTCAGTTGATAATTATATCCAAGTTTCCTCCTTTCAAGCATTATCCCAGAACTGTCTCACCATCCTTTGTGTCTGTCATCTGTTCAGATTGAGTCTTAAAAATACTTTGAGTCCTCTAAAAATCTTGGTCTTCTGCTCAGAAGTAGTTCTTATGTCAAAATAATTTACTGCCAAGTTTCATGATTTTAGGAGTTCAATTCATAATTTTATTAATTAGCACAAGTTTATTGCATTCCTGAGAATTTCTTTTATTTCTGCTGGTTTGATTGTTGTTTTGTCTAAACCCTTGGACATTACACTGCAGAACCATTTGTCCTTGTTTATTAGTCATTGTTACTCGTTGTGTGAACCATTCGTCCATGTTTATTAGTCATTGTGACTCGTTTTGTGATACATTTATCCATGTTTATTAGTCATTGTGACTCGTTGTGTGAACCAATTGTCCTTGTTCATTAGTCATTGTGACTCGTTGTGTGAAGCATTTGTCCATGTTTATTAGTCATAGTGACTCGTTGTGTGAAGCATTTGTCCATGTTTATTAGTCATTGTGACTCGTTGAGTGAATAATTTATCCTTGTCGTTGTGACTCGTTGTGTGAAACACTTGTCCATCTTTATTAGTCATTGTGACTCGTTACGCGAACCAATTGTCCTTGTTCATTAGTCATTGTAACTCGTTGTGTGAAGCATTTGTCCATGTTTATTAGTCATTGTGACCCGTTGTCTGAAGCATTTGTCCATCTTTTTAGTCATTGTGACTCCTTGTGTGAATAATTTATCCTTGTCATTGTGACTCGTCGTGTCAACCAATTGTCTTTGTTCATTAGGCATTGTGACTCGTTATGTGAACCATTTGTCCTTGTTCATTTGTCATTGTGACTCGTTGTGTGAAACATTTGTCCTTGTTTATTAGTCATTGTGACTCGTTGTGTGAAACATTTGTCCATGTTTATTAGTCATTGTGGCTCATTGTGTGAACCATTTGTCCTTGTTTATTAGTCATTGTTACTCGTTGTGTGAACCATATGTCCTTTTTTATTAGTCATTGTGACTCGTTGTGTAAAACATTTGTCCATGTTTATTAGTCATTGTGTGAAACATTTGTCCATGTTTATTAGTCATTGTGGCTCGTTGTGTGAACCATTTGTCCTTGTTTATTAGTCATTGTTACTCGTTGTGTGAACCATTCGTCCATGTTTATTAGTCATTGTGACTCGTTGTGTGATACATTTGTCCATGTTTATTAGTCATTGTGACTCTTTGTGTGAACCAATTGTCCTTGTTCATTTGTCATTGTGATTCGTTGTGCAAAGCATTTGTCCATGTTTATTAGTCATTGTGACTCGTTGTGTGAAGCATTTGTCCATGTTTATTTGTCATTATGACTCCTTGTGTGAATAATTTATCCTTGTCATTGTAACTCGTTAGGTCAACCAATTGTCCTTGTTCATTAGTCATTGTGACTCGTTGTGTGAAGCATTTGTCCATGTTTATTAGTCATTGTGACTCGTTGTGTGAAGCATTTGTCCATGTTTATTAGTTATTGTGACTCCTTGTGTGAATAATTTTCCTTGTCATTGTGACTCGTTGTGTCAACAAATTGTCCCTGTTCATTAGTCATTATGACTCGTTGTGTGAACCATTTGTCCTTGTTTATTAGTCATTGTGACTCATTGTGTGAACCATTTGTCCTTGTGTTGGGAAATGTGTCCTCAACAATAGTGCGATCACATGATTTAAATATCATTATTAAATCTCATTTTAAGAATACAATTGGGAAGTAATTTTGTTACTGTCAACTGGTCAACATATATCGGTAATGATTGGCTGACTAGAGTTTGACATTACTGTCGTGTGACGGTGGTGATCAGTTGACCCCCTAGGTCACACCTAATAAATGACATGCAAGTTGTTCATGGATTTTCCTCTCTTCTCTCTCCTTAATATTCATTAAAAAGATGAGTATTTGATTAAAAATTGTTCATATAAATTACTAAGATTACTAGAAGTAGTATATGAGTATTAGTAATAGATTTTAAGGTAAACTACAATACAAACATCTAGTACATGTTTATTTGTGGGATTAAGGGATAGTTTTGGGTGCTACTAATTGGAGAATCTCTACTTTGGGATTTTTGTATGTTCATCCATTATTGGAAAGCTCAAGAACAAGAGAGAAAGGTGATCTCTCTTGTGCCCATTAAATCGAAATATCCAATGTAAGAATATGATTTCTTCTCTTTTATTATATTGTTTGCATGCATAAAATCCACATTTAATTTTATGACAAATTAATTTCGACATATATGAGTATGTTAGTATGTATATGAATCTACATTTCCTTCAATCGGTATCATGAGCCACGGTTGTTTGCATGCAAATTGGTTAAAAGTTTTTCCGAGTTATAAGAATAACAAATAAAACTTGTAAAAATTTGTGTTATTATGATATATCACGAAATAATTACATGCATGTTAATATTTCTGGTCCTAAAGTGTTTTAGGATATTTTGGTTAATTTTTCGGATTTTTATTGTTCATAATTTACAATAATGGAATTTAAATGTGATTTTATGAGTAAAAATGTCATTTTTGGTCTAAAATTAGCTATACTTCGAATTTTAACTTGGTTTTTGGATATGTTGTCACATATATTATTTTGAGATAACCTGCAAATTTTCATAATTTTTGGACTTGTTATGCTCGAAAAATGAATTTTTCATTATTAAATTCGGATTTAGGAGAAAAATAGGTTAATATGAGTTAAATTTCGAATCTGGTCATAGAAAATTTATATGTTGTCACATGCAATTTTACAAGATGTGTGTAAAATAATTGGCTATAAAGAAGTCTTTTAGCATGATTTATGAATTTTTGAAGAAAAATGGCATAAATAGTGACATTATTAGTTGAAAATTAATAAAACATAATCTATGACTTAAGAAAAACGTGTAATGTTGCATCTTATCATATTTTTCAGATCTAAAATTGAAAAGTTAATGAAAATAATTTTTCCATGTTTTTTATGATTATTTTATTAAAAATCGATAAACCGCAACATTGTTTTTCCGGAAAAATTTCGAAATTTTTAACCTAAGATTTTGAACATTATGAGTGTCATGGATTTTTCCAGAATATTCATGAATTTAAATTTCAAATTTTGAATTTATTTGAAATTTTTCGATTTATTTGAAGTTTAATGGCTTAATTTTGTATTTTGGTCCATTTATGAACAATTTTATAAATAAGGGTTAATTATGGTCAAATTATTAGTGAAGACTATATTTTGAGTCCTAAGAGGTTAGGGTAATTAACTTATGCATAAATATGAGTTTATGTATTTTTGTGATTATAAAATGTTGAAATCACGCAAATCCGTAAAAACCGAGTAATATATGATATTGGCTATTAAAGGCGATTTAGCATAAAAATTGAGCATGTTCATACATATTATAATGCTGCATTTTCTTTATGATTGTCATAATTTTAATTTATGTAATTTTGAATTATGTAATTTTACTTAGTATGGCCTTAGATTTTAATTGGTATTTCCCGAAATGTATGGGAATATCGATTCGGTTGTAATTTTTATTGTGATCTCGTATCACCGTTTTGTAATTTAATAGATTTATTTTATTTTAGTTACAAATGTATAATAGGAAATTATGTAATTTATTATGTAATTTTATTCATTCCGGAGTTCCAAAAGACGGATTTCTTCAAGAATGGCGATACATAAAGACGGTGTTACCTCGAGATGTGTGCCACAACCGAAGTTCAAGGGACCAATGGAGTTGGTTTCCGAATATGTAATAGATTAATAGTTTTTCTATTTTTAGGAAAGGCCATACTAGGATTTATTTTTCCTTTATGCTTGCATTTTATTTTATGTCACATGCATCGCTAAATCGCCATAACTAAACATGCATTGTCTTTTATCGAGTTTATCGACCGTGTCAATTAGAATTATCGTAGTTCACCGCTTTAGTTCACTTAAAACGTCATAGATAATAAATTGACATGACCTCTCGCTAAAACTATCAATTGAGACATAGCCTTACCAAATAGTAGAAACCATGAAAACCTATTTCGTGAGGGAGTGCACTCGGCTACCCCGGGGTACAAACCTTGTTACGTAGGGGAAGTGGGTGATAAATGTTAATCCACCGAATTCATGTTGATGAGGGTTTCATCGGCTACCCCGTGCCTAAGTTAATGTGGGTTTGGATAATGGACACATTTATTCGAAATTTGGATTGAACTCAACAAAAGTAATTGATAAGGGTTTCATCGGCTACCCCGTGCCCTTGTTGATGTGTTTTGGGCTATAGATAAATATTAGAGTAATTTTATCGACCGAGAGTTCTAAAAGTAGAATCGATTAAAGAGTTAATCCACCGAGTTATATTGATAAGGGTTTCATCGGCTACCCCGTGCCCAAGTTAATATGAATTTGGATCTTGGAATCATTTATCATAGTTGGGTAGAGGTCACTATGTAAATGCTATACTTGTTTACAAGTATTAATAAAACGATAAATGTTAAGTTTTCCACTATTCCGTTTTTATATTGTTCTATTTCTTTACCACTATTCATATACGATATCATTTCGTTTTTGATTCAAAACTCCATTAAAACATCGTAACTAAAGACAAAATTTGATTTTTCTTCTAAAGACCTCAAATTAACCATTGTTAAGGATCTCTTGTAAAGAGTATA
Organism: Silene latifolia; assembly: GCF_048544455.1. Classification (NCBI taxonomy): domain Eukaryota; kingdom Viridiplantae; phylum Streptophyta; class Magnoliopsida; order Caryophyllales; family Caryophyllaceae; genus Silene; species Silene latifolia. Next base: position 39,416,902 of record NC_133531.1, read on the forward strand.
GATTAAAGTTATTCATTATCAAACAGGTTTTTGATTCTTGACTAACACATCTACTTACAATGTATTGTTTTTCATATACTTAATTGAATTAAGTACCTTGAAGCGACAAATTATTTTGGTAATTAGTTTTGTCAAGAATTCGTAATTGACCAAAATATCGCAACCACCTCAATGAAAGTTTTTAAGACTAAAACGAACAAATGAAGAGTGTTCTTCATGAATTCAATTTTGCTTCTCAAAGCAAAGACTCATTGAAATGAGTGGGAGCATTCTCTTAAACCGTTAAGATGAGAACGAGGTTCAAGAAGTAAAGATAATAATGGAATTGATACAAGGTAATGTTAAAGGTAAAGTTGTTGAGAATAACGATACTAAACCTATCAATCCCAACCGATATAGTTTCCATTGTCTTAAATGTTGGACACGAGAAAGGAAACTACCCCAAATTATTGAAGAATCAACAAGTTAGTTGTGGGACATCTAATGGGACCTTCTTCTTTAAAAGGTGTTTATTTGATTAAACATAAATTTTGCTAGTGCCACTTCGTCAATATTAGAAACCAGTGGAGGTTTTCATCATTGTATTCGACACATAAGATGATTAGAATATGACGACTAGCAACAATAATGTTGAGAGATAGAGTAATTGTGTACTCAATCTAGTTTTTGGATTTAAAGTGGTACTTAATTGTGACTATTAAGTGCATAAACTCTAAATAAGAATATAAACTTGTTAAGATACAAAAGAGGTTTCACTTTTGTGACCCTATACACCACGATTTGATGTATGGCAAGCCCATTATCAAGGTGATTATATTCTAAACCAAACTAGAATGATATATCATGTAGATGATGTAAGATTCAAATTGGTAACCCAAGATTAAACCTTAAATTTTGGAATGATAAACGCAAAGAGTTATCGAGTACTCTTGAAACCATTAGATTGTTAATGGTATATGCGTATCTTGTATTCAAAGCAAGATATCTCGTACCTTTTGGTTGAAAAGGAGATCGAGATTGTAAATCATTGATCCAAAATAGGTTGATCATTTTCTTTTACCAACGATTTAAGTTGACACTAATATGTTCACTTACTAAGGTAAATAGAGAAATCTTTGAAGAAGTTCAAAGTATTCAAAGAATCACGATTTGGTCGTGATGGGATTATCAAAGTGAAGACTTTGATATAAGCCAAAGGAAAGGTGATTTAATATCACAAGTTACTCTCTCTTAACACACATTATGGGACAATATGTGGTTGGATAAGAAATCAAACGCTATTCGATATGGTTTGGACTTCGATCAAGTTACTTTGAGTTACTTGATCCCTTGGGGATTTTATCATTTTGTCTAAATTATTTTTCCACTAAATCATATGAGATATGAAATGGTAAGGGTACCATATTTGTAAGTTTTCACAAGAAACAAATGCTCATTTTTCCCTTTCTTTTCTCACGAGTATGACGGGTTTGCGGCTCGTGAAGCTGTCTTTCTAAAATACAAGTTTATTTTTAGAAGACAGAGTGGGAGAAATTATTCAAGAGCCACAAAGAATGCCACAAAGAATATTATGTCGCAAGAAACTGGTCTTTCTTGGCTACATGAGACATTTTGTGTAAGACGTTGTTTCTTCAAAACCTAGGAGGTTAAATTCGTCACTTGTTAAAAATGATGAAAATTCATGCTACTTTTAAGAAAGTAAAGAGCTTATAACTTACAAAAGAAATTGTTTGATTCAAGTTAATTACTCCTAGAAAGTAATGAACGAATGACTTACATAAGAGTGTTTAAGTCACAACTCAATACAAGGCTTAGAGTCATGAGAATCCGAAATAAAAGGCTTGATTAGTGACAAAGGGTTTTGCACTAATAAAAAGATATTTCAAAGCAAGATTGGTTGCAAAGGGTTTTGCACTAATTGAAATGCTTAAGTCTATTTGGATCTTCTTAAGGATTGTGTTTCATTATGAGATTATGAAATACGTAGCAAGTGAATCTAAAACCCGCTTCTTTAAAAGAAGGAATGTATTCAATACATGTCATCAGTTTTGTAGATTCTTGCAATCCTAAGATAATGTGGAACTTAAGAGAGGGTCTTAAGTAGGACATCAATGAGTTGGAATCAACATTTTGATCATGCGATAAAACATTTCTCGATAAGTCGAGAAGTTATGTTTATACATGGAGATTAGTGGGAGTTACGGAATTTTTAATTAGTCCAATATGTGGATGACATATTGATCATTGAGAATGATTTAAAACTTTTGGAGTATTATAATACATCTTGAATATCCGGATTTATGAAGATAAATCCACATGATATTAGCGTCAGTAAGAAGTCTTATGTTGATAAGATTCATGACTAGTTCAATTAAATTGAACATATTTGATTGATTTCATTTGCTTCCGCTGCCGAATCAATTAAAAAGAAATGATGTATAACACTTCATATACTTTGAGTATGATGAATTGTTTTCAAAATCGAATTTAAGTAATCTTTGCCAAGTACGCCATAAAGATTGTCCTTAAGTGCTTGCAGAAGCATTAAGGCTATAATGCAAAGTGTTTATGATGCAATTTTGTGTAAGGGTGTTACACAAGTGACAATTGACAATTGAGGTTGCGCATGGTTTCCGACAAAACCATAATCAAAACACATTAGGATGGTTAAGATACCATTGTGGTTATGATGGTTAAGATACCATTGTGGTTATGATAATTAAGAAGTAGATTTTCTAGAATCGTTCTAGGCAATAAAGAACAATGAGAGATTTTTATAACGGAAATTAAGTACACTTGCGATCATGAGATGTGCAAGAAAGATGAGTCCCGCACACCGTGAAAACAAAGTGGGAGCCATTCTTGGGCTAGAGGGCCTATGTCTTGATTGGATCTCGACATGTACTCAGGAAGTTTTGTAATGCAAATGTATACATTACAAAGGAAAACAAGTATGTAGTGAGGATGAGTAAGGTACAAGAAATTGATAAAACCTACTAACCAAAACCTTCTCAAAGGCTAAACATGATGAGTCATGCCATTTCAACTGAATTGAAATGAACAACTACATACAAGATCAAATTAGATTATAGATTATGAAATAGTAATCAAGCATTGACTATTCATATGTGATAATCGCATTTGTCGTTCGAGTTTTACTTTAAAACTCTTTTATTATACCTTGTTACATCCAAACGGGTTGTAGAGACAATTGAACCCCGTTAAAGTGAACACGGATTAGCATGGTATTCGCCCATAGTCACTTGTATGAGGTGACGTCTCGAAGTGACTAGAGTGTGATGCGATTGATGGCAAGTTCAAGTGCCATACAGTCATGTGAGATGACTAGTCGATCACATAGGCAGACTGTTAGGAACACTTTGTCGGGCCTTATGACCGCTTATAGAGTTCTGGCAAATTTATATAGCCTGGTCGTGGCGAGAGCTGCTATAGTATTCTAATGAGTCGATTTTTTTGACTAAAGACTATTCACCTAAGATGGCACAGTTTGATTAACTTTGATTTGTGTTACTACGACCTTCGTAAATGGGGTCAAATGGGCATATTTTGGGTTATGATGGTGTGGCTAGTCAAAGGGAATGAGTGCGATAGAATTGTCCATCCCCTTGTCGTGGTTAAAACAATATCTCGGGGCCACTCGAGGAGTAATGAATCGAAATGCGTGGCCACGCTCGGAAGGTATCCGAGTGGATAAATCCGGTCAATCGCTTATTCTCCGGATCGAGGAAACCACTCTCGATATGATCACTTGCAAGTACGACCTGAAAGACACCTTGCATTGAGTGGGAGATAGTAATAGGACAAGAGAATTGGTGACGCACACTTGTCGAGGACAAGTGGGAGATTGTTGGGAAATGTGTCCTCAACAATAGTGCGATCACATGATTTAAATATCATTATTAAATCTCATTTTAAGAATACAATTGGGAAGTAATTTTGTTATCACAACCGGTCAACATATATATCGGTAATGATTGGGTGACTAGAGTTTGACATTACTGTCGTGTGACGGTGGTGATCAGTTGACCCCCTAGGTCATACCTAAAGGGCAACACTCTTAATTGATTATTTAATTGATCGTATAACGTTGCGAGTTAATTAAATTACTTGAAAATTGACGGGCGATTTTGGAAGTAAAATTTACGTATCAAATTGAAATGTGATTAAATGAGATACGGTCTGAGTAATTGAATTGTATCATTACTCGGATGAAATAATTGTTTAATGTAACAATTAAATTTGAATGAATTATTATAAATACAATCCGTTGTGATTTATAAATGGTAAAATATTTTGGCACAAGTAATTATGAAATTACTAAGTCGATTTTTGTATGTGACGTATTTTTATTAATACGTTGATTTTTAATATGTTAAAAATACATAACATATTTATGTCACATATGACATGTGACACATTGACAATTGACAAAAATAATATGGGATCCATATTATATAAAGTGCCGAAAAATTGGAGAGCATTAAGCTAGTTAATTGTTTTAATTAGTTGATGAAACATAATGATGAAAAAGCAAGTCTAGGCATGCAAACCTATTGTTCCTTGTGAAGAACAATTTTTCCATGCATTGGCTCCCCAATAGCTCTCCTCTTACACGGTTTTGGGGAAGAAAAACTATCATTGTTTTTCTATAATTTTTACATAATAATATACTAAGAGTAGTGTATTATTTTTCATTCTATTATTATCATCCAAAATCAAGTTCTAGTGAGAAGAAAAATCCTCCTCATCTTCTCTCATAAAACCGAAATAATATAAGTGTTTTATACATTTTTGGTTCAATTTTCTACCTAGATTAATATTATACTAGATCAAATAATATTAATTAGATTAAGAGAAAGCCTTGGGTATAATACATAGGGAGAGATCTTACACTTAGATCTTTGTTCTTCCATAAGGAAAGCTCAAGAACAAAAGAAAAGGAGATTTCTTTTGTGCCCTTTAAATCCGAAATACCCATTGTAAGAACATGATTTCTTCTCTTTGTTATTTTGTTTGCATGCATAAAATCCGTAATTAATTTTATGACAAATTATTTTGACATATAAGAGTATGTTAACATGTATATGAATCTACATTTCCTTCACCTTGTTCATTTGTCATTGTGACTCGTTGTGTGAAACATTTGTCCATGTTTATTAGTCACTGTGACTCGTTGTGTGAAACAATTGTCCATGTTTATTAGTCATTGTAAGTCGTTGTGTGAACCATTTGTCCTTGTTTATTAGTCATTGTTACTCGTTGTGTGAAACAATTGTCCATGTTTATTAGTCATTATGACTCGTTGTGTGAACCATTTGTCCTTGTTCATTTGTCATTGTGACTCGTTGTGTGAAACATTTGTCCATGTTTATTAGTCATTGTGACTTGCTGTGTTAAACATTTGTCATTGTTTATTAGTCATTGTGACTCCTTGTGTGAACCATTTGTCCATGTTTATTAGTCATTGTTACTCGTTGTGTGAAGCATTTGTCCATGTTTATTAGTCATTGTGATTTGTTGTGTTAATAGTTTATCCTTTATTGTGGATCGGTTGTGTGAACCAATTGTCCTTGTTGATTAGTCATTGTGATTCGTTGTGTGAAGCATTTGTCCATGTTTATTAGTCATTGTGACTCGGTGTGTGAATAATTTATCCTTGTCATTGTCATTCGTTGTGTGAACCATTTGTCCTTGTTTATTGACATTGTGACTCGTTGTGTGAACCATTTGTCCATATTTATTAGTCATTGTGACTCGTTGTGTGATACATTTGTCCATGTTTATTAGTCATTGTGACTCGTTGTGTGAACCAATTGTCCTTGTTCATTAATCATTGTGACTCGTTGTGTGAAGCATTTGTCCATGTTTATTAGTCATTGTGACTCGTTGTGTGTAGCATTTGTCCATGTTTATTAGTCATTGTGACTCCTTGTGTGAATAATTTATCCTTGTCATTTTGACTTGTTGTGTCAACCAATTGTCCTTGTTCATTAGTCATTGTGACTCGTTGTGTGAAGCATTTGTCCATGTTTATTTGTCATTGTGACTCGTTGTGTGAAGCATTAGTCCATGTTTATTAGTCATTGTGACTCTTTGTGTGAACCAATTGTCCTTGTTCATTAGTCATTGTAACTCGTTGTCCAAGCATTTGTCCATGTTTATTAGTCATTGTGGCTCGTTGTGTGAACCATTTGTCCTTGTTTATTAGTCATTGTTACTCGTTGTGTGAACCATATGTGCTTTTTTATTAGTCATTGTGACTAGTTGTGTGAAACATTTGTCCATGTTTATTAGTCATTGTGACTCGTTGTGTGAAACATTTGTCCATGTTTATTAGTCATTGTGGCTCGTTGTGTGAACCATTTGTCCTTGTTTATTAGTCATTGTTACTCGTTGTGTGAACCATTCGTCCATGTTTATTAGTCATTGTGACTCGTTGTGTGATACATTTGTCCATGTTTATTAGTCATTGTGACTCTTTGTGTGAACCAATTGTCCTTGTTCATTAGTCATTGTGACTCGTTGTAAGCATTTGTCCATGTTTATTAGTCATTGTGACCCGTTGTGTGAAGCATTTGTCCTTGTTTATTAGTCATTGTTACTCGTTGTGTGAACCATTCGTCCATGTTTATTAGTCATTGTGACTCGTTGTGTGATACATTTGTCCATGTTTATTAGTCATTGTGACTCTTTGTGTGAACCAATTGTCCTTGTTCATTAGTCATTGTGACTCGTTGTAAGCATTTGTCCATGTTTATTAGTCATTGTGGCTCGTTGTGTGAACCATTTGTCCTTGTTTATTAGTCATTGTTACTCGTTGTGTGAACCATATGTCCTTTTTTATTAGTCATTGTGACTCGTTGTGTGAAACATTTGTCCATGTTTATTAGTCATTGTGACTCGTTGTGTGAAACATTTGTCCGTGTTTATTAGTCATTGTGGCTCGTCGTGTGAACCATTTGTCCTTGTTTATTAGTCATTGTTACTCGTTGTGTGAACCATTCGTCCATGTTTATTAGTCATTGTGACTCGTTGTGTGATACATTTGTCCATGTTTATTAGTCATTGTGACTCTGTGTGAATCAATTGTCCTTGTTCATTAGTCATTGTGACTCGTTGTGTGAACCATTCGTCCATGTTTATTAGTCATTGTGACTCGTTGTGTGATACATTTGTCCATGTTTATTAGTCATTGTGACTATTTGTGTGAATCAATTGTCCTTGTTCATTAGTCATTGTGACTCGTTGTGTGAACCATTTGTCCTTGTTCATTTGTCATTGTGACTCGTTGTGTGAAACATTTGTCCATGTTTATTAGTCACTGTGACTCGTTGTGTGAAACAATTGTCCATGTTTATTAGTCATTGTAAGTCGTTGTGTGAACCATTTGTCCTTGTTTATTAGTCATTGTTACTCGTTGTGTGAAACATTTGTCCATGTTTATTAGTCATTATGACTCGTTGTGTGAACCATTTGACCTTGTTCATTTGTCATTGTGACTCGTTGTGTGAAACATTTGTCCATGTTTATTAGTCATTGTGACTTGCTGTGTTAAACATTTGTCATTGTTTATTAGTCATTGTGACTCCTTGTGTGAACCATTTGTCCATGTTTATTAGTCATTGTTACTCGTTGTGTGAAGCATTTGTCCATGTTTATTAGTCATTGTGATTTGTTGTGTTAATAGTTTATCCTTTATTGTGACTGGTTGTGTGAACCAATTGTCCTTGTTGATTAGTCATTGTGATTCGTTATGTGAAGCATTTGTCCATGTTTATTAGTCATTGTGACTCGGTGTGTGAATAATTTATCCTTGTCATTGTCATTCGTTGTGTGAACCATTTGTCCTTGTTTATTAGTCATTGTGACTCGTTGTGTGAACCATTTGTTCATATTTATTAGTCATTGTGACTCGTTGTGTGATACATTTGTCCATGTTTATTAGTCATTGTGACTCGTTGTGTGAACCAATTATCCTTGTTCATTAGTCATTGTGACTCGTTGTGTGAAGCATTTGTCCATGTTTCTTAGTCATTGTGACTCGTTGTGTGAAGCATTTGTCCATGTTTATTAGTCATTGTGACTCCTTGTGTGAATAATTTATCCTTGTCATTTTGACTTGTTGTGTCAACCAATTGTCCTTGTTTATTAGTCATTGTGACTCGTTGTGTGAAGCATTTGTCCATGTTTATTAGTCATTGTGACTCGTTGTGTGAAGCATTAGTCCATGTTTATTAGTCATTGTGACTCTTTGTGTGAACCAATTGTCCTTGTTCATTAGTCATTGTAACTCGTTGTCCAAGCATTTGTCCATGTTTATTAGTCATTGTGGCTCGTTGTGTGAACCATTTGTCCTTGTTTATTAGTCATTGTTACTCGTTGTGTGAACCATATGTGCTTTTTTATTAGTCATTGTGACTAGTTGTGTGAAACATTTGTCCATGTTTATTAGTCATTGTGACTCGTTGTGTGAAACATTTGTCCATGTTTATTAGTCATTGTGGCTCGTTATGTGAACCATTTGTCCTTGTTTATTAGTCATTGTTACTCGTTGTGTGAACCATTCGTCCATGTTTATTAGTCATTGTGACTCGTTGTGTGATACATTTGTCCATGTTTATTAGTCATTGTGACTCTTTGTGTGAACCAATTGTCCTTGTTCATTAGTCATTGTGACTCGTTGTAAGCATTTGTCCATGTTTATTAGTCATTGTGACCCGTTGTGTGAAGCATTTGTCCTTGTTTATTAGTCATTGTTACTCGTTGTGTGAACCATTCGTCCATGTTTATTAGTCATTGTGACTCGTTGTGTGATACATTTGTCCATGTTTATTAGTCATTGTGACTCTTTGTGTGAACCAATTGTCCTTGTTCATTAGTCATTGTGACTCGTTGTAAGCATTTGTCCATGTTTATTAGTCATTGTGGCTCGTTGTGTGAACCATTTGTCCTTGTTTATTAGTCATTGTTACTCGTTGTGTGAACCATATGTCCTTTTTTATTAGTCATTGTGACTCGTTGTGTGAAACATTTGTCCATGTTTATTAGTCATTGTGACTCGTTGTGTGAAACATTTGTCCGTGTTTATTAGTCATTGTGGCTCGTCGTGTGAACCATTTGTCCTTGTTTATTAGTCATTGTTACTCGTTGTGTGAACCATTCGTCCATGTTTATTAGTCATTGTGACTCGTTGTGTGATACATTTGTCCATGTTTATTAGTCATTGTGACTCTGTGTGAATCAATTGTCCTTGTTCATTAGTCATTGTGACTCGTTGTGTGAACCATTCGTCCATGTTTATTAGTCATTGTGACTCGTTGTGTGATACATTTGTCCATGTTTATTAGTCATTGTGACTATTTGTGTGAATCAATTGTCCTTGTTCATTAGTCATTGTGACTCATGGTGTGAACCATTTGTCCTTGTTCATTTGTCATTGTGACTCGTTGTGTGAAACATTTGTCCATGTTTATTAGTCATTGTGACTCGTTGTGTGAAACATTTGTCCATGTTTATTAGTCATTGTAAGTCGTTGTGTGAACCATTTGTCCTTGTTTATTAGTCATTGTTACTCGTTGTGTGAAACATTTGTCCATGTTTATTAGTCATTATGACTCGTTGTGTGAACCATTTGTCCTTGTTCATTTGTCATTGTGACTCGTTGTGTGAAACATTTGTCCATGTTTATTAGTCATTGTGACTTGCTGTGTTAAACATTTGTCATTGTTTATTAGTCATTGTGACTCCTTGTGTGAACCATTTGTCCATGTTTATTAGTCATTGTTACTCGTTGTGTGAAGCATTTGTCCATGTTTATTAGTCATTGTGATTTGTTGTGTTAATAGTTTATCCTTTATTGTGACTGGTTGTGTGAACCAATTGTCCTTGTTGATTAGTCATTGTGATTCGTTATGTGAAGCATTTGTCCATGTTTATTAGTCATTGTGACTCGGTGTGTGAATAATTTATCCTTGTCATTGTCATTCGTTGTGTGAACCATTTGTCCTTGTTTATTAGTCATTGTGACTCGTTGTGTGAACCATTTGTTCATATTTATTAGTCATTGTGACTCGTTGTGTGATACATTTGTCCATGTTTATTAGTCATTGTGACTCGTTGTGTGAACCAATTATCCTTGTTCATTAGTCATTGTGACTCGTTGTGTGAAGCATTTGTCCATGTTTCTTAGTCATTGTGACTCGTTGTGTGAAGCATTTGTCCATGTTTATTAGTCATTGTGACTCCTTGTGTGAATAATTTATCCTTGTCATTTTGACTTGTTGTGTCAACCAATTGTCCTTGTTTATTAGTCATTGTGACTCGTTGTGTGAAGCATTTGTCCATGTTTATTAGTCATTGTGACTCGTTGTGTGAAGCATTAGTCCATGTTTATTAGTCATTGTGACTCTTTGTGTGAACCAATTGTCCTTGTTCATTAGTCATTGTAACTCGTTGTCCAAGCATTTGTCCATGTTTATTAGTCATTGTGGCTCGTTGTGTGAACCATTTGTCCTTGGTTATTAGTCATTGTTACTCGTTGTGTGAACCATATGTGCTTTTTTATTAGTCATTGTGACTCGTTGTGTGAAACATTTGTCCATGTTTATTAGTCATTGTGACTCGTTGTGTGAAACATTTGTCCATGTTTATTAGTCATTGTGGCTCGTTGTGTGAACCATTTGTCCTTGTTTATTAGTCATTGTTACTCGTTGTGTGAACCATTCGTCCATGTTTATTAGTCATTGTGACTCGTTGTGTGATACATTTGTCCATGTTTATTAGTCATTGTGACTCTTTGTGTGAACCAATTGTCCTTGTTCATTAGTCATTGTGACTCGTTGTAAGCATTTGTCCATGTTTATTAGTCATTGTGACCCGTTGTGTGAAGCATTTGTCCTTGTTTATTAGTCATTGTTACTCGTTGTGTGAACCATTCGTCCATGTTTATTAGTCATTGTGACTCGTTGTGTGATACATTTGTCCATGTTTATTAGTCATTGTGACTCTTTGTGTGAACCAATTGTCCTTGTTCATTAGTCATTGTGACTCGTTGTCTGAAGCATTTGTCTGTTGGAATATGTGTCCTCCGACAATAATGCGATCACGACTGTTGATCATGATGATCACATGTTTAAGTCTCATTAAAATGAATACAATTGGGAAGTAATATTGTTACTATCAACTGGTCAACATATATCGGTAATGATTGGGTCGACTAGAGTTTGACATTATCGTCGTCGTGTGACGGTGGTGATCAGTTGACCCCCTAGGTCATACCTAAAGGGCAACACTCTTAATTGATTATTTAATTAATCGTATAATGTTACGAGTTAATTAAATTACTTGAAAATTGACGGACGATTTTGGAAGTAAAATTTACGTATCATATTGAAATGTGATTAAATGAGATACTGGTCCGAGTAATTAAATTGTATAATTACTCTGATGAAATAAATTGTTTAATGTAACAATTAAATTTGAATGAATTGTTATAAATACAATCTGTTGTGATTTATAAATGGTAAAATATTTTGGCACAAGTAATTATGAAATTACTAAGTCAATTTTTGTATGTGACGTATTTTTATTAATACGTTGATTTTTAATATGTTAAAAAATTACATAACAAATATATGTGACATATGACATGTAACATATAGACAATTGACAAAAATAATATGGACTCTATATTATCCATTTTGCCGAAATAAAGGGGTAGTGGAAGCTAATATTGTGTTTGTTTAATTATTATAAGAACACAATGATTACCTACATTCCTAGCCATGCAACCCTAATATTCTTGTGAAGAAAAAAGTGTTCATGCATTGGCTCCCCAAAAACCCCTCCTCTTACCCGGTTTTGAGAAGGCAAAAGCCATCATGGCTTTTGTTTTATTTTTACCTAATAATATACAAAATGTTGTATATTGTTATTCATTCTATTCCATCATCAAAAATAGAGATTTCTAGTGAGATAAAATCCTCTCTTCCTCTCTCATAATAACCGAAAAATATAAGAGTTTTATATTTATTTTTGGTTCAATTTTCTACCTTGATTAATATTATAACTAGTATTTGTAATATTAATTAAAATTAAGAGGAGCCTTGGGTATAATACATAGGGAGAGATCTTACACTTAGATCTTGTTCTTCCATTGGAAAGGCTCAAGAACAAGGGAGATAGGTGATCTCTCTTGTGCCCTAATAGCCGAAATTTACTATGTAAGGACATGATTTCTCCTCTATTTATTTTATTGTTTGCATGCATAAGATCCGTTTTAATTTTATGACAAATTAGTTTAGACATATATGAGTATGTTAATATGTATAAAGATCTACATTTCTTTCAATCGGTATCAAGAGCCACGGTTGTTTGCATGCAAATTGGTTAAAAGTTTTTCCGAGTTATATGAATAACAAATAAAACTTGTAAAATTTGTGTTATTATGATATATCACGAAATTATTACATGCATGTTAATATTTCTGGTCCTAAAGTGTTTTAGGATTTTTGGTTAATTTTTCGGAATTTTATTGTTCATAATTTACAATAATGACATTTAAATGTGATTTTATGATTAAAAATGTCATTTTTGGTCGAAAATTAGCTATACTTCTAATTTTAAGTTGGTTTTTGGATATGTTGTTACATATATTATTTTGAGATAACCTGCAAATTTTCATAATTTTTGGACTTGTTATGCTCGAAAAATGAATTTTTCATTATTAAATTCGGATTTAAGAGAAAAATAGGTTAATATGAGTTAAATTTCGAATCTGGTCATAGAAAATTAATATGTTGTCACATGCAATTTTACAAGATGTGTGTAAAATAATTGGCTATAAAGAAGTCTTTTAGCATGATTTATGAATTTTTGAAGAAAAATAGCATAAATAGTGACATTATTAGTGAAAAATTAATAAAACATAATCTATGACTTAGGAAAAACGTCTAATGTTGCATTTTATTATATTTTTCAGATCTAAAATTGAAAAGTTAATGAAAATAATTTTTCCATATTTTTTATGATTATTTTAATTAAAAATCGATAAACCGCAACATTGTTTTTCCGAAAAAAAATTTCGAAATTTTTAACCTAAGATTTTGAACATTATGAGTGTCATGGATTTTTCCAGAATGTTCATGAATTTAAATTTCAAATTTTGAATTTATTTGAAATTTTGTGATTTATTTGAAGTCTAATAGCTTATTTTTGTAATTTTTGGTCCATTTATGAACAATTTTGTAAATAAAAGTTAATTATGGTCAAATTATTAGTGAAGACTATATTTTGAGTCCTAAGAGGTTAGGGTAATTAACTTATGCATAAATATGAGTTTATGTATTTTTGTGATTATAAAATGTTGAAATCACGCAAATCCGTAAAAACCGAGTAATATACGATATTGGCTAATTAAAGGCGATTTAGCATAAATTGAGCATGTTCATACATATTATAATGCTGCATTTTTCTTTATGATTGTCATAATTTTAATTTATGTAATTTTGAATTATGTAATTTTACTTAGTATGGCCTTAGATTTTAATTGGTATTTCCCGAAATGTATGGGAATATCGATTCGGTTGTAATTTTTATTGTGATCTCGTATCACCGTTTTGTAATTTAATAGATTTATTTTATTTTAGTTACAAATGTATAATAGGAAATTATGTAATTTATTATGTAATTTTATTCATTCCTAGTTCTAAAAGACGGATTTCTTCAAGAATGGCGATACATAAAGACGGTGTTACCTCGAGATGCGTGTCACAACCGAAGTTCAAGGGACCAATGGAGTTGGTTTCTGAATATGTAATAGATTAATAGTTTTTCTATTTTAGGAAAGGCCATACTAGGATTTATTTATCTTTATGCTTGCTTTTTATTTTATGTCACATGCATCGCTAAATCGCCATAACTAAACATGCATTGTTATTTTATCGAGTTTATCGACCGTGTCAATTCAATTATCGTAGTTCACCGCTTTAGTTCACTTAAAACGTGATAGATAATAAATTGACATGACCTCTCGCTAAAACAACTAATTGAGACATAGCCTTACCAAATAGTAGAAACCATGAAAACCTATTTCGCGAGGGAGTGCACTCGGCTACCCCGGGGTACAAAACTTGTTACGTAGGGGAAGTGGGTGATAAATGTCTAATCCACCGAATTCATGTTGATGAGGGTTTCATCGGCTACCCCGTGCCTAAATTAATATGGGTTTGGATAATGGACACATTTATTCGAAATTTGGATTGAACTCAACAAAAGTAATTGATAAGGGTTTCATCGGCTACCCCGTGCCCTTGTTGATGTGTTTTGGGCTATAGATAAATATTAGAGTAATTTTATCGACCAAGAGTTCTAAAAGTAGAATCGATTAAAAGTTAATCCACCGAGTTATATTGATGAGGGTTTCATCTTACCCTGCCTAAGTCGATATGAATTTGGGTCTTGGAATCATTTATTCTAGTTGGGTAGAGGTCACTAGAAAAATGCATATAACTTGTTTAAGTCATTCTTTTTACGAGTATTATTAAAACGACAAATGTTTTACTCCTTATATTTTGTTTTGTAGACCACTTCTTATTCATAACAAATGGCAACACCAACTCCTAATGCTACACCACTCGCTACTTCATCTTGGCTCCGATCCTTTATGGATCGATGTAAATTTGAAAAGAATGGGTCAAATTTCTCCGAGTGGGATGCCCAACTCAAATTAGCCGAGGAGTGACGACAAGCTTCGTTACCTTACCGAGGCCTCTCCACCCGAACCCTCCACTAGGTCCACCGCTGCCACTAGGGAAGCCTATGAGGCTTACCAAAAGGAGTCCGCCGCAATGAAAAATGTATTAATATTTGCGATGGAAGCGGAACTCCAAAGGAGAGCCTTCAAAATGGGCAATGCTAATGAGATTTACTCCAAACTTGTGACCATGTTTTCACAAACTCCGCGGATCGTCCAATATGAGGCGGCCGCGGCATTCTTTGATCTCGACTTCAAAGAGGGCCAAAAGGTTAGCCCTCATGTGCTCAAACTCATGGAGCTTGTCGAGACCTTGAAAATTCAAAAGGTTGAAATCCCCAAAGAACTCATCGTAGATAGGATTCTACACTCCTTGTCCAAAGTCAAGGCATATGTGCAATTCCGGGTGAATTTCAACATGCAAGACAAGGACGTATCTCTTGAGGAGTTGCACAAGTTACTTGTGCAAGCCGAGAGGGACATGGGGTTAAATGTGAACCCTCCCAAGGATGTGCTTAACATAAGCACAAAGAGTAAGGGGAAGTTCAAGAAGAATGGGAGAAAGGGCAAGAAGCAAGCTCCCACATTCACCAAAGCTAAGTCTTGTGAAGCTAGCACCTCCAAAGTCAAGAAGGGTCCTCTTGATAAGTGCCATTATTGTAATGGCATGGGACATTGGAAAAGAAATTGTTCCAAATACCTTGGTGATATCAAAGCTGGAAAGATCACTCCAGGAGGTAAATGACTAACCTTCTTTTATGTTTCTAAATTCAACTATGGTATTATGATGCAAAGTTGTGATAATGTATCTCCCTTTTTATTGTAAATAGGGCCGCCACCAAGCAAAGACAAAGGAAAAGAAAAGCAAGCATAAGAAACCATGAAGAAGCTAAGGATAGCTTTTATGGAGCTTTGTTTTTCATTGTCTTATTTTAAGTTATGTTTTGAATTTTTAGAACTTTAAGTTTCCGTGTTCGACATGGAAAGGTATTTTGGATAATGGTTTGTATTTTGATGATAGTGACTTGGTTTGCAACCCAAGTCACCCGTTTTATCATTTATCCTTTATGTTCTAAAATTTCATCTTTAAATGCTTGCGTTTTGAAACATAAGATTATTCACTTAAAAGTGATCTAATAGACAATTATAATGACCGGTTTCATTATATGTCCACATGCTTAAGGCTTGTGTACGATCATTTATAAAGTGATTTTGAGTCTATGAACTCTCTTAAGGTATGTCAATCACCAAGTACACATATAAAATCAATAACAATTAGTCTACCTATGAGGTAGTTCTCCTTAAAATTCAACATCATTAATTTGTGTCTCATATGCTATCTTTGAATGATTAGTGTATTTATTCTAAAGATAGAGTGGGAGAAAAATGAGGAACACAACACACAAGACAAGATTAAAATTGTGTACTTGTGTAAATGAAGATCTACGCAAGAGAGAATGGTTTGAATGAAGGTATATCTAATTACATAGTATACCGAATAGATGAGATCTATGGTCTCAAGTTAGTTCTATATGACTAAAGAGACCAAGTGTAGTAATCATAAGAGAATTTTCTATGACCAACTACACGAGGAGACCAAAAGAAAGTTTTGGAAGAAAAATGACTAATGAAAAGTCTTAACGAGTTTTTGACTAAGTTTATGAAGCATTTGACAAATAGTTTCAATCATGAGTTTTACTTAAGAGCCTAAATGAATCAAAGTAACATACTAGTTATAATCAAGATTAAGTTGCAAAGATTTGATATACCGATATCCTCAATTGCTAAAAGTTAAACCATACAAATGTCATTGCTTAACCTCCCTATGAAATGGTTAAATTTCCTTCCAAAAGGGTATTTGTGAAGGACGTATTCTTGATATTGTTTATATTTGAATAATGACATTGTTACACATCATTATGACATGAGTGTGTTGGAGACTCAAAACCTTTTTCCGTAAGGTTAAGAAGAGACCACTTCAAAATAGGTATTTTGAAAAGATATGGTGGAAACATATATGGTTTTATCCTAATAACTTGGCAGTGCAATTTATGTTTCAATTCTTGACATATTCCGATTGAGAAGTCAATTTCGAAATATGTAGAATTAAGTGGGAGTTAGGAAATTCTCATGTGAAGACATGGAATTTAGTGGGAGTTATCATCTTTTGAATTTTACGACTCATAACTCATTAAAGAATGATTTAGCTAATGCCTTCTTTCATAAAGAAGCCTTTGAGTTTTCAATTCTGGATGAAAATGGACAATGATGAATCCAATTGCATCAGGGATGTTGGATTAGTATTAAGAGATACACATCACATCAACCTACACATAGGTTATTCATATGAATGAAAATGGGATTACCATTAGCAGTCATGGTAGTTCATTGAACCTGAGAACGGTTGATCTCATGATTATTAGTAACTAATGTTTCCGCCATTAGAATAATCATGTACATGTCCAATTTTGAATCATATGCATAAGAGCATGATGATTGATTGGTGAGCCATAAAAGAAACGTCATGAATTCTCGAGTAGAATCCGATGAGCGATTTCGGTGATTGACGGAATGTTCCATTGTGTGTTAAGAGGTTGCACATACTGTAGAAAATCCGAGCACATATGAGGATTTATGAGAATCCCAAATCTTTCAAGCCTAGAAAGAGAAATGAGAAGTTTTGGAAAGATGCTTGGTTGAATAAAAGGTTATTCAAAGATAATCTTTCCTAGTTAAGCTAGGACTTGTGAGAAGTACTAAGCTAATAATCTTGACAAATTGTTACAAGATTCTACAAAACACATACCTAGTGCATTGTGTGTGGATGAAATACTTGATCAGTACAAGTTATATTATTCATCACAAATTAATCCGTTATGTGATAGTCGATAAGAAAGTTCTTTCAAGTTAAAGAACCGAAACCAAGGTCGGGAACCTTGATGTGTACTTGGTAAAATTCATGGTATGAGAACATGAATGTGAAGGAAATTGCAAGTGTAAGAAGTTTGAACACATGGACACATGGGATGTTAAACTTCTATTGCAATCAATAAGTGTTTACACTTATGTTAAACATCACAAGGTTGTAATATGATATTGACTACCCGGGTGTGATGTCGACACTTGTCGTTTGAGTTATTATTAACTCACCTTGAACATTGTTATATCCAAACGGGTTGTAGAGACAATTGAACCCCGTTAAAGTGAACATGGATTAACATTGTTTTTGCCCATAGTTACTTATATGAGGTGACGTCTCGAAGTGACTAGAGTGTGAGGCGATTGATGGCAAGTTCAAGTGCCATACAGTCATGTGAGATGACTAGTCGATCACATAGGCAGACTGTTAGGAACATTTTGTCGGGCCTAATGACCGCTTATAGAGTTCTGGCAAATTTATATAGCCTGGTCGTGGCGAGAGCTACTATAGTATTCAAATGAGTCGATTCTTTTGACTAAAGACTATTCGCCTAAGATGGCACAGTTTGATTAACTTTGATTTGTGTTACTACGACCTTCGTAAATGGGGTCAAATGGGCATATTTTGGGTTATGATGGTTGTGGCTAGTCGAGGGAATGAGTGCGATAGGAATTGTCCACCCCTAGTCGTGGTTATAACAATATCTCGGGGCCACTCGGGAGTAATGAATCGAAATGCGTGGCACGCTCGGATGGCATCCGAGTGGATAAATCCGGTCAATCGCTTATTCTCCGGATCGAGGAAACCACTCTCGATATGATCACTTGCAAGTACGACCTGAAAGACACCTTGCATTGAGTGGGAGATAGTAATAGGACAAGAGAATTGGTGACGCACACTTGTCGAGGACAAGTGGGAGATTGTTGGAATATGTGTCCTCCGACAATAATGCGATCACGACTGTTGATCATGATGATCACATGTTTAAGTCTCATTAAAATGAATACAATTGGGAAGTAATATTGTTACCACAAACTGGTCAACATATATCGGTAATGATTGGCTGACTAGAGTTTGACATTACTGTCGTGTGACGGTGGTGATCAGTTGACCCCCTAGGTCATACCTAAAGGGCAACACTCTTAATTGATTATTTAATTAATCGTATAATGTTACGAGTTAATTAAATTACTTGAAAATTGACGGACGATTTTGGAAGTAAAATTTACGTATCATATTGAAATGTGATTAAATGAGATACGGTCTGAGTAATTAAATTGTATAATTACTCGGATGAAATAAATTGTTTAATGTAACAATTAAATTTGAATGAATTGTTAGAAATACAATCTGTTGTGATTTATAAATGGTAAAATATTTTGGCACAAGTAATTATGAAATTACTAAGTCAATTTTTGTATGTGACGTATTTTTATTAATACGTTGATTTTTAATATGTTAAAAAATTACATAACAAATATATGTGACATATGACATGTAACATATAGACAATTGACAAAAATAATATGGACTCTATATTATCCATTGTGCCGAAATAAAGGGGTAGTGGAAGCTAATATTGTGTTTGTTTAATTATTATAAGAACACAATGATTACCTACATTCCTAGCCATGCAACCCTAATATTCTTGTGAAGACAAAAGTGTTCATGCATTGGCTCCCCAAAAACCCCTCCTCTTACCCGGTTTTGAGAAGGCAAAAGCCATCATGGCTTTTGTTTTATTTTTACCTAATAATATACAAAATGTTGTATATTGTTATTCATTCTATTCCATCATCAAAAATAGAGATTTCTAGTGAGATAAAATCCTCTCTTCCTCTCTCATAATAACCGAAAAATATAAGAGTTTTATATTTATTTTTGTTTCAATTTTCTACCTTGATTAATATTATAACTAGTATTTGTAATATTAATTAAAATTAAGAGGAGCCTTGGGTATAATACATAGGGAGAGATCTTACACTTAGATCTTGTTCTTCCATTGGAAAGGCTCAAGAACAAGGGAGATAGGTGATCTCTCTTGTGCCCTAATAGCCGAAATTTACTATGTAAGGACATGATTTCTCCTCTATTTATTTTATTGTTTGCATGCATAAGATCCGTTTTAATTTTATGACAAATTAGTTTAGACATATATGAGTATGTTAATATGTATAAAGATCTACATTTCTTTCATTGTCCATGTTTATTAGTCATTGTGGCTCGTTGTGTGAACCATTTGTCCTTGTTTATTAGTCATTGTTACTCGTTGTGTGAACAATATGTCCTTTTTTATTAGTCATTGTGACTCGTTGTGTGAAACATTTGTCCATGTTTATTAGTCATTGTGACTCGTTGTGTGAAACATTTGTCCATGTTTATTAGTCATTGTGGCTCGTCGTGTGAACCATTTGTCCTTGTTTATTAGTCATTGTTACTCGTTGTGTGAACCATTCGTCCATGTTTATTAGTCATTGTGACTCGTTGTGTGATACATTTGTCCATGTTTATTAGTCATTGTGACTCTTTGTGTGAATCAATTGTCCTTGTTCATTAGTCATTGTGAGTCGTTGTCTGAAGCATTTGTCCATGTTTATTAGTCATTGTGACTCGTTGTGTGAAGCATTTGTCCATGTTTATTAGTCATTGTGACTCTTTGTGTGAATAATTTATCCTTGTCATTGTAACTCGTTGTTTCAACCAATTGTCCTTGTTCATTAGTCATTGTGACTCGTTGTGTGAAGCATTTGTCCATGTTTATTAGTCATTGTGACTCGCTTACGGAACCAATTGTCCTTGTTCATTAGTAATTGTAACTCGTTGTGTGACGCATTTGTCCATGTTTATTAGTCATTGTGACCCGTTGTGTGAAGCATTTGTCCTTGTTTATTAGTCATTGTTACTCGTTGTGTGAACCATTCGTTCATGTTTATTAGTCATTGTGACTCGTTGTGTGATACATTTGTCCATGTTTATTAGTCATTGTGACTCTTTGTGTGAACCAATTGTCTTTGTTCATTAGTCATTGTGACTCGTTGTCTGAAGCATTTGTCCATGTTTATTAGTCATTGTGGATCGTTGTGTGAACCATTTGTCCTTGTTTATTAGTCATTGTTACTCGTTGTGTGAAACATTTGTCCATGTTTATTAGTCATTGTGACTCGTTGTGTGAAACATTTGTCCATGTTTATTAGTCATTGTGGCTCGTTGTGTGAACCATTTGTCCTTGTTTATTAGTCATTGTTACTCGTTGTGTGAACCATTCGTCCATGTTTATTAGTCATTGTGACTCGTTGTGTGATACATTTGTCCATGTTTATTAGTCATTGTGACTCTTTGTGTGAACCAATTGTCCTTGTTCACTAGTCATTGTGACTCGTTGTCTGAAGCATTTGTCCATGTTTATTAGTCATTGTGACTCGTTGTGTGAAGCATTTGTCAATGTTTATTAGTCATTGTGACTCCTTGTGTGAATAATTTATCCTTGTCATTGTAACTCGTTGTGTCAACCAATTGTCCTTGTTCATTAGTCATTGTGACTCGTTGTGTGAAGCATTTGTCCATGTTTATTAGTCATTGTGACTCGTTGTGTGAAATATTTGTCCATGTTTATTAGTCATTGTGGCTCGTTATGTGAACCATTTGTCCATATTTATTAGTCATTGTGACTCGTTGTGTGAAACATTTGTCCATGTTTTTTAGTCATTGTGACTCGTTGTGTGAAACATTTGTCCATATTTATTAGTCATTGTGG
Organism: Silene latifolia; assembly: GCF_048544455.1. NCBI lineage: Eukaryota > Viridiplantae > Streptophyta > Magnoliopsida > Caryophyllales > Caryophyllaceae > Silene > Silene latifolia. The sequence continues at coordinate 39,438,349 of NC_133531.1, forward strand.
CTCGTTGTGTGAACCATTTGTCCTTGTTTATTAGTCATTGTTACTCGTTGTATGAACCATTCGTCCATGTTTATTAGTCATTGTGACTCGTTGTGTGATACATTTATCCATGTTTATTACTCATTGTGACTCGTTGTGTGAACCAATTGTCCTTGTTCAATAGTCATTGTGACTCGTTGTGTGAAGCATTTGTCCATGTTTATTAGTCATTGTGACTCGGTGTGTGAATAATTTATCCTTGTCATTGTCATTCATTGTGTGAACCATTTGTCCTTGTTTATTAGTTATTGTGACTCGTTGTGTGAACCATTTGTCCATATTTATTAGTCATTGTGACTCGTTGTGTGATACATTTGTCCATGTTTATTAGTCATTGTGACTCGTTGTGTGAACCAATTGTCCTTGTTCATTAGTCATTGTGACTCGTTGTGTGAAGCATTTGTCCATGTTTATTAGTTATTGTGACTCGTTGTGTGAAGCATTTGTCCATGTTTATTAGTCATTGTGACTCCTTGTGTGAATTATTTATCCTTGTCATTGTGACTTGTTGTGTCAACCAATTGTCCTTGTTCATTAGTCATTGTGACTCGTTGTGTGAAGCATTTGTCCATGTTTATTAGTCATTGTGACTCGCTTACGTGAACCAATTGTCCTTGTTCATTAGTCATTGTAACTCGTTGTGTGACGCATTTGTCCATGTTTATTAGTCATTGTGACCCGTTGTGTGAAGCATTTGTCCTTGTTTATTAGTCATCGTTACTCGTTGTGTGAACCATTCGTTCATGTTTATTAGTCATTGTGACTCGTTGTGTGATACATTTGTCCATGTTTATTAGTCATTGTGACTCTTTGTGTGAACCAATTGTCCTTGTTCATTAGTCATTGTGACTCGTTGTCTGAAGCATTTGTCCATGTTTATTAGTCATTGTGGCTCGTTGTGTGAACCATTTGTCCTTGTTTATTAGTCATTGTTACTCGTTGTGTGAACCATATGTCCTTTTTTATTAGTCATTGTGACTCGTTGTGTGAAACATTTGTCCATGTTTATTAGTCATTGTGACTCGTTGTGTGAAACATTTGTCCATGTTTATTAGTCATTGTGGCTCGTTGTGTGAACCATTTGTCCTTGTTTATTAGTCATTGTTACTCGTTGTGTGAACCATTCGTCCATGTTTATTAGTCATTGTGACTCGTTGTGTGATACATTTGTCCATGTTTATTAGTCATTGTGACTCTTTGTGTGAACCAATTGTCCTTGTTCACTAGTCATTGTGACTCGTTGTCTGAAGCATTTGTCAATGTTTATTAGTCATTGTGACTCGTTGTGTGAAGCATTTGTCAATGTTTATTAGTCATTGTGACTCCTTGTGTGAATAATTTATCCTTGTCATTGTAACTCGTTGTGTCAACCAATTTGAAGGAAATGTAGATCTATATACATCTATAACATACTCATATATGTTAAATTAATTTGTCATAAATTAAAACGGATCTTATGCATGCAAACATTAAAATAAATAGAGGAGAAATTATGTCCTTACATATTAAATTTCGGATATTTGGGCACAAAAGAGATCACCTTTCTCTTTTGTTCTTGAGCTTATTCCAATGGAAGAACAAAGATCTAAGAGTAAGATCTCTCCCTAAATATAATACCCAAGGCACCTCTTAATTAAATTAATATTACAAATACTAGTTATAATATTAATCTATGAGAAAATTGAACCAAAAATAATGTTAACACTTTGAATATTTTCGGTTTTTGATGAGAGATAAAGAGAGGATTTTATTTCTCTAGAACACTTGTATTTTGGATGATGATTAGAATGAATAATGGACTAACTCATATTAGTGTATTATTAGGTAAATAAGATGAAAAACCATAATGGTTTTTCATCTCAAAACCCGGGTGGAAGGGTGGCATGGGAGGGAGCCAATGCATGCTCTAGTTGCTCTTCACCATGAGCATTAGGTTTGCATGGCTACAAGAGTAGGTAATCATTGTGTTTTCTATTAATATAATCAACACAATATTAGACTAATTACTCCCATAATTTCGGTCCATTTAGATAATATGGACTCCACATTATCTTTGTCAAAATGTCAACTTGTCTTATGTCACATGTCATATGCAACATAATTTGTCATGTATTTTTAACATATTAAAAATCAACGTATTAATAAAAATACGTCACATACAAAAATTGACTTAGTAATTTCATAATTACTTGTACCAAAATATTTAACCACTTATAAATCACAACTGATTGTATTTATAATAATTCATTCAATTTTAATTGTTACATTAAACAATTATTTCATCCGAGTAATGACACAATTCAATCACTCGCACCGTATCTTATTTAATCACATTTCAATATGATACGTAAATTTCACTTCCAAAATCGTCAAATCAATTTTCAAGTAATTTAATTAACTCGTAACATTATACGATTAATTAAATAATCAATTAAGAGGGTTGCCCTTTAGGTATGACCTAGGGGGTCAATCGATCACCACCGTCACACGACAAAGAATGTCAAACTCTAGTAAGCCAATCATTACCGATATATGTTGACCATTGACAAATAACAATATTACTTCCCAATTGTATTCATTTTAATGAGACTTAAACATGTGATCATCATGATCAACAGTCGTGATCGCATTATTGTCGGAGGACACATATTCCAACAATCTCCCACTTGTCCTCGACAAGTGTGCGTCACCAATTCTCTTGTCCTATTACTATCTCCCACTCAATGCAAGGTGTCTTTCAGGTCGTACTTGCAGGTGATCATATCGAGAGTGGTTTCCTCGATCTGGAGAATAACTGATTGACCGGATTTATCCACACTGGATACCTTCCGAGCGTGGCCACGCATTTCCAGTTCATTACTCCTCGAGTGGCCCTGAGATATTGTTATAACCCTGACTAGGGGTGGACAATTCCTATCGCACTCATTCCCTTCGACTAGCCACACCATCATAACCCAAAATATGCCCATTTGACCCCATTTACGAAGGTCGTAGTAACACAAATCAAAGTTAATCTGAAACTGTGCCATCTTAGGCGAATAGTCTTTAGTCAAAAGAATCGACTCATTTTGAATACTATAGTAGCTCTCGCCACGACCAGGCTATATAAATTTGCCAAACTCTATAAGCGGTCATAAGGCCCGACAAAATGTTTCTAACAATCGCCTATGTGATCGACTAGTCATCTCACATGACTCTATGGCATTTGAACTTGCCATCAATCGCCTCACACTCTAGTCACTTCGAGACGTCACCTCATATAAGTAACTATGGGCAAAAACAATGTTAATCCATGTTCACTTTAACGGGGTTCAATTGTCTCCACAACCCGTTTGGATATAACAATGTACCAAGTGAGTTAATAATAACTCAAACGACAAATGTCGACATCACACTCGGGTAGTCAATATCATATTACAACCTTGTGATGTTTATTATAAGTGTAAACACTTATCGATTGCAATAGAAGTTTAACATCCCATGTTTCCACGTGTTCAAACTTCTTACACTTGCAATTTCCTTCACATTCATGTTCTCATACCATGAATTTTACCAAGCATACATCAAGGTTCTCGACCTTGGTTTTGGTTCTTTAACTTGAAAGAACTTTATTATCGATCATCTCATAATGAACGAATTTGTGATGAATAATACAACTTGTACCGATCAAGTATTCCATCCACACACAATGCACTAGGTATATGTTTTGTAGAATCTTGTAACAATTGACAAGATTATTAGCTTAGTACTTCTCACAAGTCCTAGCTTTATTAGGAAAGATTGTTTTGAATAACCTCTTATTTAACCAAGTATCTTTCCAAAACTTCTCATTTCTCTTTCTGGGCTTGAAAGATTTGGGATTCTCATAAATCCTCATATGTGCTCGAATTTTCTACAATATGTGCAAACTCTTGACACACAATAGAACATCCGTCAATCATCGAAATCGCTCATCGGATTCTACTCGAGAATTCATGACGCTTCTATTATGGCTCACCAAGTCAATCCTCATGCTCTTATGCATATGATTCATAATTGGACATGTACATGATTATTCTAATGGCGGAAACATTAGTAACTAATAATCATGAGATCAACCGTTCATAGGTTCAATGAACTACCATGACTGCTAATGGTAATCCCATTTTCATTCATACGAATAACCTACGCGTATGTTGATGTGATGTGTATCTCTTAATACTAATCCAACATCCCATGATGTAATTGGATTCATCATTGTCCATTTTCATCCAGAATTGAAAACTCAAAAGCTTCTTTATGAAAGAAGATATTAGCTCGTCATTCTTTAATGAGTAATGAGTTTTATACATTCAAGGATGATAGCTCCCACTAAATTCTATGTCTTCACATGAGAATTTCCTAACTCCCACTCAATTCTACATATTTCGAGATGACTTCTTAATCGAAATTTGTCAAGAATATAAATATAAATTGCTTTGCCAAGTTACTAGGATAAAACCATATATGTTCCCATCATATCCTTTCAAAATGCCTATTTTGAAGTGGTCTCATCTCAACCTTACGGAAAGAGATTTTAAATCTCTAACACACTCATGTCATAATGATGTGTAGCTATGTCATTATTCAAGTACAAATAATATTTAGAATAGGTCCTTCGGAATACACTTTCGGAAGGAGGTTTAACCATATCATAGCGAGGTTAAACAATGACATTTGCGTGGTTAAAACGTTGGCTATTGAAGATATCGAAATATCAATCTTTGCAACTTGATCATAAACTAGTATGTTACTATGATTCATTTAGGCTCTTAAGTAAAACTCATGATTGAAACTATTGGTCAAATGATTCATAACCTTAGTCAAAAGCTTGTTAAGACTTTACATTAGTCATTATTCTTCCAAAACTTCTTTTGGTCTCCTCGTGTAGTTATCTTGAGAATAAACTCTTATGATTACTTCACTTGGTCTCTTAAGTCATATAGAACTAACTTGAGACTCGACATACTATGTAAATAGATATACCTTTATTCAAATCATTCTCTCTTGCGTAGATCTTCATTTACACAAGTGCACAATTTCATGTTGCCTTGTCATGTTGCCTTGTGTCCTCATTTTTCTCCCACTCTATCTTTAGAATGAATACACTAAGCATTCAAAGATAGCATATGAGACACAAATTAATGATGTTGAAGTATAAGGAGGACTACCTCATAGGTTGACTAATTGTTATTGATTTTATATGTGTACTTGGTGGTTGACATACCTTTAAGAGAGTTCATAGACTCAAAATCACTTTATAAATGATCATACACAAGCCTTAAGCATGTGGACATATAATGAAACCGGTCATTATATTTGTCTATTAGATCACTTTTAGTGAATAATCTTATGTTTCAAAACGCAAGCATTTAAAGATGAAATTTTTAGAACATAAAGGATAAATGATAAAACGTGTGACTTGGGTTGCAAACCAAGTCACTATCATCCAAAATACAAACCATTATCCAAAATACCTTTCCATGTCGAACACGGAAACTTAAAGTTCTAAAAATTCAAAACATTACTTAAAATAAGACAATGAAAAACAAAGCTCCATAAAAGCTATCCTTAGCTTCTCCATGGTTTATCACGCTTGTTTTTCTTTTCCCTTGTCTTTGCTTGGTGGAGGCCCTATTTATAATAAAAAGGGAGATACATTATCACAACTTTGCATCACATTACCATAGTTGAATTTAGAAACATAAAAGAAGGTTAGTCATTTACCTACTGGAGTGATCTTTCCAGCTTTGATATCACCAAGATATTTGGAACAATTCCTCTTCCAATGTCCCATGCCATTACAATAATGGCATTTGTCAAGAGGACCCTTCTTGACTTTGGAGGTGCTAGCTTCATAAGACTTAGCTTTGGTGAATGTGGGAGCTTGCTTTTTACCCTTTCTTCCACTCTTCTTGAACTTCCCCTTACTCTTTGCGCTTATATTAAGCACATCCTTGGGAGGGTTCACATTTAACCCCATGTCCCTCTCGGCTTGCACAAGTAACTTGTGCAACTCCTCAAGAGACACATCCTTGTCTTGCATATTGAAATTCACCCGGAATTGTACATATGCCTTAACCTTAGACAAGGAGTGTAGAATCCTATCTACGATGAGTTCTTTGGGGATTTCAACCTTTTGAATCTTCAAGGTCTCGACAAGCTCCATGAGTTTGAGCACATGAGGGCTAACCTTTTGGCCCTCTTTAAAGTCGAGATCAAAGAATGCCGCGGCCGCCTCATATTGGACGATCCGCGGGGTTTGTGAAAACATGGTCACAAGTTTGGAGTAAATCTCATTAGCATTGCCCATTTTGAAGGCTCTCCTTTGGAGTTCCGCCTCCATCGCAAATATTAAGACATTTTTCATTGCGGCGGACTCCTTTTGGTAAGCCTCATAGGCTTCCCTAGTGGCCGCGGTGGACCTAGTGGTGGGCTCGGGTGCGGAGAGGCCTCGGTAAGGTAACGAAGCTTGTCGTCACCTTCGGCGGCTAATTTGAGTTGGGCATCCCACTCGGAGAAATTTGACCCATTCTTTTCAAGTTTACATCGATCCATAAAGGATCGGAGCCATGATGAAGTAGCGAGTGGTGTAGCATTAGGAGTTGGTGTTGCCATTTGTTATGAATAAGAAGTGGTCTACAAAACAAAAAATAAGGAGTAAAACAAATGTCGTTTTAATTATACTCGTAAAAATGTATGATTTAAACAAGTTATATGCATTTTTCTAGTGACCTCTACCCAACTAGATAAATGATTCCAAGACCCAAATTCATATCGACTTAGGCACGGTATGGCCGATGAAACCTTTATCAATATAACTCGGTGGATTAACATTTTAATCGATTCTACTTTTAGAACTCTTGGTCGATAAAATTACTCTAATAATTATCTATAGCCCGGAACACATGCAACTACGGTCGCGAATACTTCCGTTGAGCTCAATCCTGCAGCAGGAGCTACTGACCAGGGTACTCCACAAATGCAAGCAGGCCAAAACAGCACCACAACCACTTCAGGAAGCAACCAGAGTGGGCTAGGTTTAGTGGCTAATAGGTACGAGTACAAGCCCAACCACCAGCTGCCACCATGGCCAGCTGGTTGGCCATTAAACTAAGCTCAGAAAAGTCCTAGGGGTCCAAGGAAGAATCACAATGCAAGTCATAGAAAACTAAGTGAACAGAATCTGCAAAGATTTGACAAACAACAAAAGCAATCTTTCCATTTCTGGCTAAACCATGAGGAAAAAGCATGCAAGGAACTTTTGGCTTGTCTTCCCATATACCAGATACAACCTAGAGCCAATTTTAATGCCAAGGACTCAATCATTTCGTCCTCAAGTGCCTACATTCAACAGAAAAGCCAGCAATGCAAAGAAAGGACCACAACATGTCACTCACACTGCATTTCTCTTTTGTTTTCATTCCAGTTTACAATTAAGAGCTTTTAAACCGTTGTAATATTGTACTTGGACTCTGATCAGCATGTGAGGAGAGATCCTGACCCTTGGATGTAGTTTTCTTTCAAGATTGTAACCTAAAAAGGCCTATATAAGGACCTTAGCTCATCGTTGTAAACACAAATGATTTATGAATGAAAACCTGAGATTTCTCTCAAATTTAAACCTCTTAATCTTGTGCTTAGTCTGTAGATTAGAGTCAGGCTTGATAATAACTTGTGCTTAGACTGTGGTTATTGATTAAGTACCTGTTAGTAGAGTATAAACTTTCTGTCTTTGAGACTGTGGTTAGTTTAGCTTTCTTTGTAGTTTCATTGAGTCTTTCTGTGTTAATCAGGAATTTCTTAACTCTAACACCCCAAATTATTAGCTTGATTCCATGTGAGTATTCTGTGGGTTTTTCAGTTGATAATTATATCCAAGTTTCCTCCTCTCAAGCATTATCCCAGAACTGTCTCAATTACGATCCTTTGTGTCTCGCATATTCGATTGATTGAGTCTTAAAAATACTTTGAGTCCTCTAAAAATCTTGGTCTTCTGCTCAGAAGTAGTTCTTATGTCAAAATAATTTACTGCCAAGTTTCATGATTTTAGGAGATCAATTCATAATTTTATTAATTAGCACAAGTTTATTGCATTCCTGAGAATTCCTTTTATTTCTGCTGGTTTGATTGTTGTTTTGTCTAAACCCTTGGACATTACACTGCAAATTGGTATATCGTCGAGCAAGGTTTTAACACGATTCCATCTTGTGTTAGTCTTGGGAAGGAAAGTGAGTTCATTTTTACCCTAACTACAACAAAACTACAAAAATAACCCATGAGTGAAGAGAGATTTACTGGTATTGAAACCAGGGTGGATCGGAGAAAGCGGGAAGAATCAATGAACTGGTAAATATTGTCAACACTCTTGCAGAAGGAGTTCCTAACAGGCCACCCTACGGCAGAGGCGGAGGCGGGGGTAGAGGCTTTGGCTGAGCAGGAAGAGGACAACCATACCACCAGGAACATGGAGAAGACTTGTCGAATCTCGATGAATCTATGGCAGAGGGCATCTACATGGAAAGAGACAAAGATATAAAGGTAGAAATTCCGATTTCCATGGTAGTTTAAACCCAAGATTTGTTAGACTGGATTAGAACCGTTGAGAGAGTCTTTGAATTTAAGGGATATACTTGTGAGAAAGCTTTCAAAGTTTCTATCCTTAAATTTAAAGGTTATGCTTCACTTTGGTATGAAACCCTGAAAAGCCAGAGAATGAGAGAAGGCAAGGAACCCATTAAATCTTGGCTAAAACTTAAAAAGAAATTGAAGGATAAGTTTATAGCTAAAGATTACACACAGGATATGTTTATCAAGTTAACCCAACTGAAACAAGACCAACAATCTGTTGAGTCTTATCTTAGGAGCTTTGAACAACTTACCCTGCAATGTGAGATCACTGAAAAGCCTGAGCAGAAAATTGCTAGGTTTGTTGAGGGATTAGATCCTAAGATTGCTATAAGAGTTAGAATGCAACAAGTCTGGTCCTTTGATGAGGCGAACAACCTGGCATTGAGGGTTGAAAAGATGGGAAAAGCCAAAGTCACTGCTTCCAAACCCCTTACTGGACCCACTTTCAAACCTTTTTCTGGGGTTAGGATTGGAGAAACTCCAAAACTTGCAACCCAACCAACACCAGACAAGGGGAAGAGTCATGTGAACCCTAGAACCAACACATCTGTGACTGATGGGAAAATTAAATGCTTCCAGTGCCAAGGGTATGGCCATTTTAGGAAGGACTGTCCTTCTAAGAGAACCTTGACAGCAATGGAAGTAGAGCAGTGGGAGAGAGAAGGTTTGGTTCAGTATGAGGAAGATGAGACCCTGATAATGGAGGAAGTGGAGATCGAAGGAGAACCAGAACAAGATGCGCTTGTGGCCCCCCGATACAGGTCACAACTTAGTCTTATGGAGGGTTATGCATTCCCAACACTCACCTCTGGAAGCTGATCAAAGATCCCTGATATTCAGAACCAGATGCACAGTCCAGGGGAGGGTTTGTAACCTGATCATAGATGGGGGAAGTTGTACAAATGTGGCATCAAATGCCATGGTTAGTAAACTCAACCTGACAACTCAAGAGCACCCAAACCCTTACAAGTTGAGATGGTTGAACAAGGGAGCAGAAGTAAGGGTGGACAAGCAATGCTTGGTTCCATTTTCTATTGGGAAGGTGTATAAGGATGAAGTCTTGTGTGATATTGTTCCAATGGATGCCTGCCACCTACTCTTAGGAAGACCATGGGAGTATGACAGGAATACCACTCACCATGGGAAGGATAACATCTATAGTTTCAAGCATGAAGGCAAGAAAGTTACTCTGACCCCATTACCACCCAACCAGAGAAACTATGGAGGTCCAAGTATGCCAGAGGAGAACAATGGTGTGCTATTTCTTTCTGAAGCAGCCATGATCAAAGAAATGAAGCAAGAACAACCTGTCTGGATGTTACTATCCAAAGAAGTAAGCAAGGAAGGGAGCCCTGAGATACCTGCTGAAGTTAGACCATTAATTCGGAGGTATAAAGAGGTATTTCCAAGAGAGTTGCCTAGTGGGTTGCCACCATTGAGGGGCATTGAGCACCACATTGACCTTGTTCCGTGCTCGGTGCTTCCCAACAGGCCAGCTTATAGAAGTGATCCAACTGCTACCAAAGAGTTACAAAACCAGATTGAGGAACTTATGAGTAAAGGATTTGTCGGGGAATCTCTCGGTCCTTGTGCGGTCCCTGCTCTACTTGTTCCCAAGAAAGATGGGAACATGGAGGATGTGTCTTGACAAAGCAGGCCATTAACAACATCACTGTCAAGTACAGGTTCCCAATACCAAGGTTGGATGACATGTTAGATGAGCTCAGTGGTGCCATGATATTTTCTAAAATTGATCTCAGGCAAGGGTACCATCAAGTCAGGATAAGGGAAGGAGATGAGTGGAAGACTGCCTTCAAAACTAAACATGGACTGTATGAGTGGCTTGTGATGCCATTTGGTCTTTCTAATGCACCAAGCACCTTTATGAGACTGATGACCGAGGTGCTAAGGCCATGTTTAGGCAAATTTGCGTGGTCTATTTTGATGACATCTTGGTTTATAGCGGCGTGAGAGGGAGCACTTGAAACATCTTGAAGCTGTGTTCAGGATCCTCAAGGAACAAAAACTCTTTGGCAAGATAGAGAAATGCACTTTTATGGTTGAAGAAGTGGCATTCCTAGGGTACATTGTCTCTGGAAGAGGGATTACAGTTGATCAAGACAAAATTGTAGCCATTCAATCATGGCCTACTCCTAAAACAATCACTGAGGTGAGGGGATTCCATGGATTGGCCTCCTTTTATAGGAGATTTATCAAGAACTTCAGTTCAGTTGTTGCTCCAATCACTGAGTGTATGAAGAAAGGGGAGTTCCACTGGACTGAGAGTGCTCAGCAGTCCTTTGAAAGGATTAAGAAATTGATGTGTGAGACTCCTATTTTGAAGTTGCCAGACTTTGATCAACTCTTTGAAGTAGAGTGTGATGCCAGTGGGGTAGGCATTGGTGCAGTCCTAATCCAAGCTCGAAACCTGTAGCTTACTTGATGAAAAAATTGAATGGAGCTAAGTTAAAGTATTCTACCTATGACAAGGAATTTTATGCAATTATCAGGGCAGTCATGCATTGGAGTCACTATTTGAAGCCAAAGCCATTTGTGTTACACTCTGATCATGAAGCTTTGAAATATATCAATGGTCAACACAAATTGAGCCACAGACATGCTAAATGGGTGGAGTACTTGCAATCATTCACCTTTTCCAGCAAGTATAAAGAAGGAAAACAAAATGTAGTGGCAGATGCACTATCAAGGAGGCACTCCTTCACAACTATGGGAACCAGGGTCCTTGGTTTTGAGTTCATGAAAGAGATGTACAAGGAAGACCCCGACTTCTTCTCGAGGAGTGGATCACACAGTTTGAAGGGCATAGGGTTCCAGGGAACAAATACTTGCTGCAAGATGGGTTTCTATTCCAAGGGAACAAGCTCTGTGTTCCAAGGGGTTCCTACAGGGACCTCCTAATCAGGGAAGTCCATTCAGGAGGCTTAGGAGGACATTTTGGTGTTCAAAAGACATTGGACATACTACAAGAACAATTCTATTGGCCAAAAATGATGGGGATGTCCAAAATGTTCTCAGGAGATGTTCAGTATGTCAAATGGCTAAGAGTTCCTTCCAGACTGGTCCATATATTCCATTACCAGTACCAAGCAGGCCATGGGAGGATGTGAGCATGGATTTTATTGTTGCACTGCCAAGAACACAGAGAGAAAGGATTCAGTCATGGTTGTTGTTGACAGGTTCAAGAAAAATGGCCCATTTCATAGCTTGCAAAAAGACAGAGGATCTTTGCTAGTGTTCTTTGAGCTATACCTGAAAGAAGTTGTAAGGCTTCATGGGATTCCAAAGACAATTGTATCAGATAGGGATACAAAGTTCATGAGTTACTTTTGGAAAACTTTATGGAGGCTACTCAAGACCAAACTGTTATTCAGTACATCTCACCACCCCCAAACAGATGGCCAAACTGAGGTCACCAACAAAACCTTGGGTAGGATTCTGAGATGTATTGTAAGCAAGAGTCTAAAAGATTGGGACATCAAGTTAGCAAAGCAGCAGAATTTGCCTTCAACAGATCACCATCAATCAACTCTATGGTCATAGTCCTTTTGAGGTTGTCTATGGGATTAACCCCCTAATGCCTATAGACTTATCATCTGTACCAAGAAATGAGATGAATCATGATGCTAAGGCCAGGGCGAGAACAACTGTTGAAACTCCATGAAATCGTGAAAAGAGAAATTGAGAAGACCAATGAGAAGTACAGAAATTGATCCAAGGTACCTCAGAAAAGGAAAGAATTTGTTCCAGGGGATTTAGTCTGGGTTCACTTAAGAAAAGAGAGGTTTCCATCAAGAAGAAAGAACAAGTTAATGCCAAGAGCTGATGGCCCCTTTGAAATTATTGAGAGGATTGGTCCAAATGCCTACAAAGTGGATCTACCAGGAGAGTATGAGGTGCATGGCACTTTTAATGTAGGTGACCTAAGTCCATATTATGAGGATACGAGGGGAGGAGTCACCAGGCTTGAGGACAAGCCCTGTTCAACCAGGGGAGGTTGCGGCGGAGCTACCGACCAGGTACTCCACAAATGCAAGCAAGGCAAAACAAAGACCACAACCACTTCAGGAAGCAACCAGAGTGGGCTAGGTTTAGTGGCTAATAGGTACGAGTACAAGCCCAACCACTACCGCCACCATGGCCAGCTGGTTGGCCATTAAACTAAGCTCAAAAAAGTCCTAGGGGTCCAAGGAAGAATCACAATGCAAGTCATAGAAAACTAAGTGAACAGAATCTGCAGATTTGACAAACAACAAAAGCAATCTTTCCATTTCTGGCTAAACCATGAGGAAAAAGCATGCAAGGAACTTTTGGCTTGTCTTCCCATATACCCGATACAACCTAGAGCCAATTTTAATGCCAAGGACTCAATCATTTCGTCCTCAAGTGCCTACATTCAACGAGAAAAGCCAAGAATGCAAAAAAGGACCACAACATGTCACTGTCACTTGCATTTCTCTTTTGTTTTCATTCCAGTTTACAATTAAGAGCTTTTAAACCGTTGTAATATTGTACTTGGACTCTTATCAGCATGTGAGGAGAGATCCTGACCCTTGGATGTAGTTTTCTTTCAAGATTGTAACCTAAAAAGGCCTATATAAGGACCTTAGCTCGATCGTTGTAACACAGTGATTTATGAATGAAACTTGAGATTTCTCTCAAATTTAAACCTCTTAATCTTGTGCTTAGTCTCAGATTAGAGTCGGGCTTGATAATAACCTGTGCTTAGACTGTGGTTATTGATTAAGTACCTGTTAGTAGAGTATAAACTTTCCCGTCTTTGAGGACTCGTGGTTAGTTTAGCTTTCTTTGTAGTTTCGATTGAGTCTTTCCTGTGTTAATCTGTGGAATTTCTTAACTCTAACACCCCAAATTATTAGCTTGATTCCCTGTGAGTATTCTGTGGGTTTTTCAGTTGATAATTATATCCAAGTTTCCTCCTCTCAAGCATTATCCCAGAACTGTCTCAATTATGTCCTTTGTGTCTCTCGCCGTTCGATTGAGTCTTAAAAATACTTTGAGTCCTCTAAAAATCTTGGTCTTCTGCTCAGAAGTAGTTCTTATGTCAAAATAATTTACTGCCAAGTTTCATGATTTTAGGAGATCAATTCATAATTTTATTAATTAGCACAAGTTTATTGCATTCCTGAGAATTCCTTTTATTTCTGCTGGTTTGATTGTTGTTTTGTCTAAACCCTTGGACATTACACTGCAAATCCAAATTTCGAATAAATGTGTCCATTATCCAAATCCACATCAACTTGGGCACGGTATGGCCGATGAAACCCTTATTAACATGAACTCGGTGGATTAACACTCATCACCCACTTCCCCTACGTAACAAGGTTTGTACCCCGGTAGGGCCGAGTGCACTCCCTCGCGAAATAGGTTTTCATGGTTTCTACTATTTGGTAAGGCTATGTCTCAATTGATAGTTTTAGCGAGAGGTCATGTCAATTTATTATCTATCACGTTTTAAGTGAACTAAAGCGGTGAACTACGATAATTCTAATTGACACGGTCGATAAACTCGATAAAATAAGACAATGCATGTTTAGTTATGGCGATTTAGCGATGCATGTGACATAAAATAAAATGCAAGCATAAAGATAAATAAATCCTAGTATGGCCTTTCCTAAAATAGAAAAACTATTAATCTATTACATATTCGGAAACCAACTCCATTGGTCCCTTGAACTTCGGTTGTGGCACACATCTCGAGGTAACACCGTCTTTATGTATCACCATTCTCTAAGAAATCCGTCTTTTGGAACTCCGGAATGAATAAAATTACATAATAAATTACATAATTTCCTATTATACATTTGTAACTAAAATAAAATAAATCTATTAAATATTACAAAACGGTGATACGAGATCACAATAAAAATTACAACCGAATCGATATTCCCATACATTTCGGGAAATACCAATTAAAATCTAAGGCCATACTAAGTAAAATTACATAATTCAAAAATTACATAAATTAAAATTATGACAATCATAAAGAAAATGCAGCATTATATTATGTAAGAACATGCTCAATTTTATGCTAAATCGCCTTTTAATTAGCCAATATCGTATATTACTCGGTTTTTACGGATTTGCGTGATTTCAACATTTTATAATCACAAGAATACATAAACTCATATTTATGCATAAGTTAATTACCCTAACCTCTTAGGACTCAAAATATAGTCTTCACTAATAATTTGACCATAATTAACCTTTATTTATAAAATTGTTCATAAAAGGACCAAAAATTACAAAAATAAGCCATTAAACTTCAAATAAATCCAAAAAAATTTCAAATAAATTCAAAATTTGAAATTTAAATTCATGAACATTCTGGAAAAATTCCATGACACTCATAATGTTCAAAATCTTAGGTTAAAAATTTCGAAATTTTTTTCCGGAAAAACAATGTTGCGGTTTATCGATATTTAATAAAATAATCATAAAAACATGGAAAAATTATTATCATTAACTTTTCAATTTTAGATCTGAAAAATATAATAAAATGCAACATTAGACGTTTTTCCTAAGTCATAGATTATGTTTTATTAATTTTCAACTAATAATGTCACTATTTATGCCATTTTTCTTCAAAAATTCATAAATCATGCTAAAAGACTTCTTTATAGCCAATTATTTTACACACATCTTGTAAAATTGCATGTGACAACATATTAATTTTCTATGACCAGATTCGAAATTTAACTCATATTAACCTATTTTTCTCTTAAATCCGAATTTAATAATGAAAAATTCATTTTTCGAGCATAACAAGTGCAAAAATTATGAAAATTTACAGGTTATCTCAAAATAATATATGTAACAACATATCCAAAAACCAACTTAAAATTCGAAGTATAGCTAATTTTCGACCAAAAAATGACATTTTTACTCATAAAATCACATTTAAATGTCATTATTGTAAATTATGAACAATAAAAATCCGAAAAATTAACCAAAAAATCCTAAAACACTTTAGGACCAGAAATATTAACATGCATGTAATTATTTCGTGATATCTCATAATAACACAAATTTTACAAGTTTTATTTTGTTATTCATATAACTCGGAAAAACTTTTAACCAATTTGCATGCAAACAACCGTGGCTCTGATACCGATTGAAGGAAATGTAGATCTATATACATCTATAACATACTCATATATGTTAAATTAATTTGTCATAAATTAAAACGGATCTTATGCATGCAAACATTAAAATAAATAGAGGAGAAATTATGTCCTTACATATTAAATTTCGGATATTTGGGCACAAAAGAGATCACCTTTCTCTTTTGTTCTTGAGCTTATTCCAATGGAAGAACAAAGATCTAAGAGTAAGATCTCTCCCTAAATATAATACCCAAGGCACCTCTTAATTAAATTAATATTACAAATACTAGTTATAATATTAATCTATGAGAAAATTGAACCAAAAATAATGTTAACACTTTGAATATTTTCGGTTTTTGATGAGAGATAAAGAGAGGATTTTATTTCTCTAGAACACTTGTATTTTGGATGATGATTAGAATGAATAATGGACTAACTCATATTAGTGTATTATTAGGTAAATAAGATGAAAAACCATAATGGTTTTTCATCTCAAAAACCGGGTGGAAGGGTGGCATGGGAGGGAGCCAATGCATGCTCTAGTTGCTCTTCACCATGAGCATTAGGTTTGCATGGCTACAAGAGTAGGTAATCATTGTGTTTTCTATTAATATAATCAACACAATATTAGACTAATTACTCCCATAATTTCGGTCCATTTAGATAATATGGACTCCACATTATCTTTGTCAAAATGTCAACTTGTCTTATGTCACATGTCATATGCAACATAATTTGTCATGTATTTTTAACATATTAAAAATCAACGTATTAATAAAAATACGTCACATACAAAAAATTGACTTAGTAATTTCATAATTACTTGTACCAAAATATTTAACCACTTATAAATCACAACTGATTGTATTTATAATAATTCATTCAATTTTAATTGTTACATTAAACAATTATTTCATCCGAGTAATGACACAATTCAATCACTCAGACCGTATCTTATTTAATCACATTTCAATATGATACGTAAATTTCACTTCCAAAATCGTCCGTCAATTTTCAAGTAATTTAATTAACTCGTAACATTATACGATTAATTAAATAATCAATTAAGAGGGTTGCCCTTTAGGTATGACCTAGGGGGTCAACTGATCACCACCGTCACACGACAGTAATGTCAAACTCTAGTAAGCCAATCATTACCGATATATGTTGACCGGTTGACAAAAGAATAATATTACTTCCCAATTGTATTCATTTTAATGAGACTTAAACATGTGATCATCATGATCAACAGTCGTGATCGCATTATTGTCGGAGGACACATATTCCAACACAATTGTCCTTGTTCATTAGTCATTGTGACTCGTTGTGTGAAGCATTTGTCCATGTTTATTAGTCATTGTGACTCGTTGTGTGAAATATTTGTCCATGTTTATTAGTCATTGTGGCTCGTTATGTGAACCATTTGTCCATGTTTATTAGTCATTGTGACTCGTTGTGTGAAACATTTGTCCATGTTTTTTAGTCATTGTGACTCGTTGTGTGAAACATTTGTCCATGTTTATTAGTCATTGTGGCTCGTTGTGTGAACCATTTGTCCTTGTTTATTAGTCATTGTTACTCGTTGTATGAACCATTTTATTCCATGTTTATTAGTCATTGTGACTCGTTGTGTGATACATTTATCCATGTTTATTACTCATTGTGACTCGTTGTGGAGTGAAACTTCTAACTCGGTAATTTAA
This sequence comes from Silene latifolia, assembly GCF_048544455.1. NCBI lineage: Eukaryota > Viridiplantae > Streptophyta > Magnoliopsida > Caryophyllales > Caryophyllaceae > Silene > Silene latifolia. The sequence continues at coordinate 39,455,885 of NC_133531.1, forward strand.
GTGGAAAAACTAAAGAAATGAGCCTAAGTTTGCATGAAACAAACTGAAATTTTAGGCGTGTCCTTGAGGGACAATTGAGGATATGTCTAGACCCGAACACAAAGCAATAGGAATAGACTCGATAGTTTAAAGCACACAAGCAAGTAAACTACCAAACTCCAAGCACACAGCAAAGGAGCTCTTCAAGCACAAAGCAAAGAAGAGATTTTAATGAAGAAAACTCATGTTTCTTACTTGGTTTTTAACTTAAGCAAATCTGAATATTACACTTGGGAACTTGGTTTATTTATAGCCCAAGTCCTTCTAATCTTAACCATCCAAATTACATCTAATGGCTAACATTAAACAAGTAAGAAAACAAGAAAAAGTTGCTGAAATTCTACCCTAGCAAACCGTGAGCATCAACCAAGCAAGAACAATCCAAATGGTCTTCTCAAGGTCTTACAATGAAAGGGACAAAAGAGCTATCCTAGGAACACACAATTGGAGGCTTCCTTAGTCAATTTTCGGCTGGTATAAGCCCTTGAGAGCAGCCCCCAAAGCTCTTACACAATTGTAAGAATGATAGTGACACTTTGGATCTTCCTTGAAAGCGACATTTGAGCTAATTCTTCAAAATATAGAAAACAGCCTCCTAGGACTGATTTGGACGGTTTGAGCAGCTGAAAAACGTCCTAGGATGGTCTTCAAGTGATTACAAAAAAGATGGGACCGATTGGAAGCAAACTAAGCTCGTTTGTTGAAAACCGATAAACCCGTCACTCGGTTTTGTCTTGTGATTTCATCTTAGCTCGGATCCTTATTTAAATAAAAGTCCCTAGGCAAAAAGTCTCAAAATTCATTATAGAATTGAGACGTGACAAATATTACCAAGTCTTCTTAGATGGAATTTGAGTTAGACCTCAAATTGGACGAAGGTCCCAATCCGCGGTCTAGCTCGGTCTCCTCTCCCGTTTCAACCTCCCCTTCTTGAAAAGGATTTGCCCTCAAATCCTCGACATCTTCACCCTCGAGGTCTTCATAAAACGGACTCAAGTCACCAATGTTGAAGGTTCCATGAACACCATACTCACCCGGAAGATTGATTTTATAAGCACTCGGACCAATTCTTTCCACAACTTCGAAAGGACCATCGACCCTAGGCATGAGTTTGTTTTTCCTCTTTTGTGGGAACCTCTCCTTCCTTAAATGAACCCAAACAAGATCTCCGGGTTCAAAGCCCTTTGGGTGACTCGGTTTCTTGGCACGGCTCACATATCCCTCGTTTGTTTTCTCGATTTGCTTCTTCACTTGGGCATGGATTTGGAGCATTTGTTCGACCCTTTTCTTGGCATCATAATCGATGGAATTCCTCTTAATAGGTGCTAAATCAGTAGGCATAAGTGGATTAATGCCATAAACCACCTCGAATGGAGATCTCCCGGTGCTTGATGAAGGAGCTCGATTAAATGCAAATTCGGCTTGTGATAATTTGAGATCCCAATCTTTCAAAGACTTGCACACCGTGGCCCTTAAGATTCTGCCCAAGGTCTTGTTAGTAACCTCGGTTTGACCATCGGTTTGAGGATGATGGGAGGTGCTAAAAAGAAGCCTTGTTTTGAGCAACTTCCACAAGGATCTCCAAAAGTGACTCATAAATTTAGTATCCCGATCAGAAACTATTGACTTTGGTACACCATGGAGCTTGACCACTTCCTTTAGATATAAATTAGCAACACTTGAAGCATCCTCGGTCTTTTTGCAAGCAATGAAATGAGCCATTTTGCTAAATCGATCAACCACGACCATGATGGAATCCTTGCCTCGTTGTGTCCTTGGCAAGGCCACAATAAAATCCATGCTAACATCTTCCCATGGCTGATTTGGGACGGGTAGGGGTGTATAGGGACCCTTTTGGAATGAAGACTTGGCTAGATGACAAGGAGCACACCTCTTGATCACACTTTGAACATCTCCAAGCATTTTTGGCCAAAAGAATTGCTCTTGGAGAATATCATATGTCTTTTGGATGCCAAAATGACCGGCAAGGCCATTTGAGTGAACTTCTTTGACCAACAAGTTTCTATAAGGTCCCTTGGGTATGCATAATCGATTTCCAAGGAACAAGAACCCTCCTTGACTCGAGTACTTACTCCTTCTGCCCTCCTCACATTCTCGGCCCTCTTGGAGTGTTTGCCACTCATCTTTGAAATCCGGATCTTCAATGTACAAATCCTTCATGTGTTCGAACCCTAATACCCTTTGTTCCATAAAACTCAACATGGTGAACCTCCTTGAAAGAGCATCGGCCACCACATTGTTTTTGCCCTCAATATACTTGCTTGAAAATTGAATGATTGTCAGAACTCCACCCATTTAGCATGCCTATGATTGAGCTTATGTTGGCCATTGATATACTTGAGAGCTTCATGATCGGAATGCAAAACAAACGGCTTTGGCTTCAAGTAGTGGCTCCAATGATTCAAAGCTCGAATGATGGCATAGAATTCTTTATCATAAGTTGAGTAATTGAGCTTGGCACCATTGAGCTTCTCACTAAAGTATGCTACTGGTTTGTGGTCTTGAAGTAGCACGGCCCCAACTCCAACTCCGCTAGCATCACACTCGACTTCAAATAACTTGTGGAAATTGGGTAATGCAAGAATAGGAGACTCACACATCAAGGCCTTGACCTTGTTGAAGGCTGATTCGGCCCTATCATTCCAAGAGAACTCCCCTTTCTTCATACACTCGGTAATAGGAGCCATAATGGTGCTAAAATCTTTGATAAACCTCCTATAAAAGGAAGCTAAGCCATGGAAACTCCTTACTTCGGTGATGGTGCTCGGTCTTGGCCAAGATTGAATAGCCTTGACCTTCTCTTGATCCACTAGAATCCCTTGGTCACTAATGATGAAACCCAAGAATTGGACTTCCTTTTGCATGAATGAACATTTCTCCAATTTTCCATAAAGCTTGTGCTCCCGAAGTGTTTCAAACAATACTTGTAGATGCTTGAGATGCTCTTCTTTGGATGGACTAAAAATCAGAATATCATCAAAGTATACCACCACAAATCGACCCAAATAAGGTCTAAGGACCTCGGTCATCAACCTCATGAAAGTACTCGGAGCATTTGAGAGACCGAATGGCATGACAAGCCACTCATATAAGCCTTGTTTGGTTTTGAAGGCTGTTTTCCACTCATCCCCTTCTTTGATCCTAACTTGATGGTAACCTTGCCTTAAATCGATCTTTGAGAACACTTGAGCTCCACTAAGCTCATCCAAGATATCGTCAAGTCTAGGTATGGGGAACCTATACTTAACGGTGATGTTGTTAATGGCTCGGCTATCGGTACACATTCTCCATGACCCATCCTTTTTTGGAACAAGTAGTGCCGGAACCGCACAAGGACTAAGTGACTCCCTCACAAATCCTTTACTCACTAACTCCTCAATCTGTTTTTGCAATTCTTTGGTGGCTATTGGATCACTTCTATAGGCTGCTTTGTTTGGTAAATAGGCTCCCGGAATAAGATCAATTTGGTGTTCAATGCCCCTAAGAGGCGGTAACCCACTCGGAAGTTCATTAGGAAAGACATCCCCATAAGAATCAAGTAACTCTTGAACCTCCCTCGACACTCCCTCCTTGGCCGTGGCCTGCTGCCCGTGACCTTCTCCGCCACCTCCTGCCCCCTTAGCCAACCCCGTAACCACTAAAGCATACACGTCCCCCTCCCCTTCTAACTCTTGCAAAATTTCAGCCCCATTGATTAATAGGATTTCCTTAGAAGGTTCAACCATTGAAGGTGGTGTTGTAGGTTTGATGGTGGGTGGTAATGGTGACAATATGACTCTTTTTGAGGCAAATTTGAAGGAATAGGTGTTCTCTTTCCCATGGTGAATCGACTCCCTATCAAATTCCCAAGGTCTCCCAAGTAACAAATGACAAGCATCCATGGGTAAGACATCACAAAGGACCTCATCAACATAATTCTTTCCAATAGAAAAAGAGACCAAACATTGTTTATCAACTCTAACCTCAGCTCCTTTGTTGAGCCACCTTAGTTTGTATGGACAAGGATGATTTATTGTGGGTAATGAGAGTTTTTCAATCAAAGTATTTGATGCTACATTAGTACAACTCCCCCCATCAATTATCAAATTACACACTCTTCCCTTGATGGTACATCTAGTCCTAAAGATTTGTTGTCTTTGGTCTAGTTCTAATGGTTGTGGTTGTGTGTGCATCACCCTCCAAGTAACCAAACTAAGTCCCGAATCCGGCAAGACTACCTCGGCTGCCTCCTTTTGTTCCTCATCACTCTCATCATTTTCACAAACAAGAATCTCATCCTCTCCCCCATTGGACTACTTCTAGGGTGCTAAGAGCCCTCTTGGTTGGACAATCTTTCATGAAATGACCATACCCTTGACATTGGAAGCATTTCTTGAGGCCTACGGTTTTTCTTTGAGAACTTTCGGGTGCTTTTCCTTTGTCAAAATAGGCTGTTTTTGGTTGTGAATTTGAGAGGTCTTTGGGTTTTGACTCGGTTGGTGTGTGGGGTTTCGAGTAATGGCCTGTTTTGGTCGGGTATTTTTGTGGGTTAGCCCTTCCCTTTCCCGCTTTCTCAACTCTCAAAGCCAAGTTAACGGCCTCATCAAAGGACCACACATGTTGTAATCGGACTCTTTGAGCAACTTTGTCATCTAGACCCTCAACAAATCTAGCAATTTTTTGTTCCGGTTTCTCATTCATTTCACATTGCAAAGTGAGTTGCTCAAAATCTCTAATGTAAGACTCAAGTGGTTGTTGATCTTGTTTAAGTTGAGTGAGTTTAATGAACAAGTCTTGAGTGTATTCTTTAGGTACAAATTTCTCATTAAGCTTCTTCTTCAACTTTAACCAAGACTTAATGGGTTCCTTACCATCTCTTTTTCTCTGATTTTTTAAGTTCTCATACCAAAGTGAAGCATATCCTTTAAGTTTTAAGATGGCAACTTTAAAACACTTAGCATCCGAGTATGACTTAAACTCAAAGACTCTTTCAATAGTTCTAAGCCAATCTATCAAATCTTCGGGATTTAAACTACCATGAAAGTCTGGAATTTCTACCTTTAAGTCTTTAGGATGCTCCTCATGATAAGCTTCAACCCAAGAATCCTCCGAATCCGAGTGCAAGTCGTCCTCCATGTCCTCATGCCCTCGGCCCCTTGCTCCAAACCCACGGCCACGCCCCCTTCCACGGTTTGGTGGTTGTCGTCCTCCTTGCCTTTGTGGTGTTGGAACATTGGTCATCAAGGTTGTTATGGATTCTAAGATCAAATTCACATTTGTTGTTAATCGGTCTACTTTGTTTTCAAGACCGAGTATTCTCTCTTCACTCATTGGGCTGTTTTTGTGTTTTTGAATGTAGTTAGGAAAATGAACTCACAAAACTAACCAAAGCCCTGATAACCAAGTTGGAGTGAAACTTCTAACTCGGTAATTTAAGTGGAAAAACTAAAGAAATGAGCCTAAGTTTGCATGAAACAAACTGAAATTTTAGGCGTGTCCTTGAGGGACAATTGAGGATATGTCTAGACCCGAACACAAAGCAATAGGAATAGACTCGATAGTTTAAAGCACACAAGCAAGTAAACTACCAAACTCCAAGCACACAGCAAAGGAGCTCTTCAAGCACAAAGCAAAGAAGAGATTTTAATGAAGAAAACTCATGTTTCTTACTTGGTTTTTAACTTAAGCAAATCTGAATATTACACTTGGGAACTTGGTTTATTTATAGCCCAAGTCCTTCTAATCTTAACCATCCAAATTACATCTAATGGCTAACATTAAACAAGTAAGAAAACAAGATAAAGTTGCTGAAATTCTACCCTAGCAAACCGTGAGCATCAACCAAGCAAGAACAATCCAAATGGTCTTCTCAAGGTCTTACAATGAAAGGGACATAAGAGCTATCCTAGGAACACACAATTGGAGGCTTCCTTAGTCAATTTTCGGCTGGTATAAGCCCTTGAGAGCAGCCCCCAAAGCTCTTACACAATTGTAAGAATGATAGTGACACTTTGGATCTTCCTTGAAAGCGACATTTGAGCTAATTCTTCAAAATATAGAAAACAGCCTCCTAGGACTGATTTGGACGGTTTGAGCAGCTGAAAAACGTCCTAGAATGGTCTTCAAGTGATTACAAAAAAGATGGGACCGATTGGAAGCAAACTAAGCTCGTTTGTTGAAAACCGATAAACCCGTCACTCGGTTTTGTCTTGTGATTTCATCTTAGCTCGGATCCTTATTTAAATAAAAGTCCCAGGCAAAAAGTCTCAAAATTCATTATAGAATTGAGACGTGACAAATATTACCAAGTCTTCTTAGACGGAATTTGAGTTAGACCTCAAATTGGACGAAGGTCCCAATCCGCGGTCTAGCTCGGTCTCCTCTCCCGTTTCACGTTGTGTGAACCAATTGTCCTTGTTCATTAGTCATTGTGACTCGTTGTGTGAAGCATTTGTCCATGTTTATTAGTCATTGTGACTCGGTGTGTGAATAATTTATCCTTGTTATTGTCATTCGTTGTGTGAACCATTTGTCCTTGTTTATTAGTCATTGTGACTCGTTGTGTGAACCATTTGTCCATATTTATTAGTCATTGTGACTCGTTGTGTGATACATTTGTCCATGTTTATTAGTCATTGTGACTTGTTGTGTGAACCAATTGTCCTTGTTCATTAGTCATTGTGACTCGTTGTGTGAAGCATTTGTCCATGTTTATTAGTCATTGTGACTCGTTGTGTGAAGCATTTGTCCATGTTTATTAGTCATTGTGACTCCTTGTGTGAATTATTTATCCTTGTCATTGTGACTTGTTGTGTCAAAAAATTGTCCTTGTTCATTAGTCATTGTGACTCGTTGTGTGAAGCATTTGTCCATGTTTATTAGTCATTGTGACTCGTTGTGTGAAGCATTAGTCCATGTTTATTAGTCATTGTGACTCTTTGTGTGAACCAATTGTCCTTGTTCATTAGTCATTGTAACTCGTTGTCTGAAGCATTTGTCCATGTTTATTAGTCATTGTGGCTCGTTGTGTGAACCATTTGTCCTTGTTTATTAGTCATTGTTACTCGTTGTGTGAACCATATGTGCTTTTTTATTAGTCATTGTGACTCGTTGTGTGAAACATTTGTCCATGTTTATTAGTCATTGTGACTCGTTGTGTGAAACATTTGTCCATGTTTATTAGTCATTGTGGCTCGTTGTGTGAACCATTTGTCCTTGTTTATTAGTCATTGTTACTCGTTGTGTGAACCATTCGTCCATGTTTATTAGTCATTGTGACTCGTTGTGTGATACATTTGTCCATGTTTATTAGTCATTGTGACTCTTTGTGTGAACCAATTGTCCTTGTTCATTAGTCATTGTGACTCGTTGTCCTAGCATTTGTCCATGTTTATTAGTCATTGTGACCCGTTGTGTGAAGCATTTGTCCTTGTTTATTAGTCATTGTTACTCGTTGTGTGAACCATTCGTCCATGTTTATTAGTCATTGTGACTCGTTGTGTGATACATTTGTCCATGTTTATTAGTCATTGTGACTCTTTGTGTGAACCAATTGTCCTTGTTCATTAGTCATTGTGACTCGTTATCAAAGCATTTGTCCATGTTTATTAGTCATTGTGGCTCGTTGTGTGAACCATTTGTCCTTGTTTATTAGTCATTGTTACTCGTTGTGTGAACCATATGTCCTTTTTTATTAGTCATTGTGACTCGTTGTGTGAAAAATTTGTCCATGTTTATTAGTCATTGTGACTCGTGGTGTGAAACATTTGTCCATGTTTATTAGTCATTGTGGCTCGTTGTGTGAACCATTTGTCCTTGTTTATTAGTCATTGTTACTCGTTGTGTGAACCATTCGTCCATGTTTATTAGTCATTGAAGCAAAAATAGCAACAACACCAAGCTCCATTTTCCACGGTTTTGGGCCATCTCTTAAAATGAGGTCCAATGCCAATTCCGTCTAAGAAAACATGCCATTTTCTGGCCTAAGACTCTTCTATGATGAGTTTAGAGCCTTTTTGCCTAGGATATTAAGTCTTGAAGAGGATTAAATCTGGTGCTAAAGAGAACAAACAGCCGGGTGGTCCAATGGGCACGGTTTTGGAGAGAAGCACAACCATCGCTTTCAAGCTTTCTTCTTTTGTCTAGGCAAGCTTTAAGGGACCTTTTGCTGCAATTTTGGGTCTTATACTCCTTATGGACGAGCCCTACCAGCTGCCCAAGAAGTCTTTATAAGATAAATAAGTGAAGCATACCAAAGGAAGCTTGTACAATTACCAACAATCCTCTTTATTTTCATTTGTCTTGTAGCCTTTTGTTTTCTGATTTGTGTAGGGCTTTGAGCCGTTTTTCTTGGAGTATTAGGAGGCTCTTTTAAGCCCTTAGATGCTACTTTAGATGAATGGCTAGGATTGCAACAAGGACTCTATTTAAGGAGCTCTTTTCTCATTGTAAAAATCAGATTTTTGAGTTCATTTGAGGTAGTTCATTGGGGTGAGGATGAGATCCTTGTTTGTGATGATGGTAAGGAAGAAACGGTGCAAGAGGAGGCTGCCATGGTTGTAGAACCGGATGAGGGAGTGAGTTTGGTCATTTGGAGAGCATTGAGTACCCAACCTATGGAATTAGACCAAAGACAACAACTCTTTAGGTCTAGATGCACCATTGGGGGAAGAGTTTGTAACCTTATCATTGATAGTGGGAGCTGTACCAATGTGGCTTCTAATACTCTCATTGAGAAGCTCTCCTTACCTACACAAGACCATCCTAATCCTTACAAGTTGAGGTGGCTTAACAAAGGAGCTGAAATTAAGGTGGATAAGCAATGCCTAGTGTCCTTCTCCATGGGCAAGAACTATGTTGATGAGGTTCTTTGTGATGTTCTACCTATGGATGCTTGCCATCTTCTACTTGGTAGGCCATGGGAGTTTGATAAAGATTCAATGCACAATGGTCAAGACAACACCTACACTTTCAAGCTTGGTTCAAAGAAAGTTGTGCTAGCACCCCTACCACCCGATTCCATGTTTGAACCACCCAAGAAAGTATTATTGATCAATGAAGACAAGGTGAGTCAAGGGGAGGATGGCGTGGGGACTGTCCATGTTGTCCATGCCAAAGATGAATTCAAGGAGCCAAGGGTCCAAGCATTACTCAAATGGAAAGATCAAACCGAGGGCTTCTTTGAAGGCTTGCAATGTGAGCCTACTTCATTTTCTAATTCAAGTGCAAGGCTAGTGATGGTAATGGCCACGACAATGAGGCTGCCCAAGTGCAAGATTTCAAACCAATTGTTGAGGAATGGAAAGGAGTCAAGAAACGAGTTGAAAGAGATCCTCCCATCCATACTAAGGCCATGAAATGCAAGGAAATATCTATGATTCCTAAGCAAGCTCGCATATTCAGGCCCGAGGACCTTGTGTGGGTTAAAATCAACAAGCAAAGAGTCCTTAAGAAAGGAAAAAACAAGTCCATAGCAAGTGAAGAAGGTCCTTTCAAAGTCATCAAGCAAATTGGGTTCAACTTGTACAAAGTTGATCTCTTGGGAATTCATGTAACATTTGATGTTGGGGACTTGAGTCCACGCTATGTGGAGAATGAGGATGATGATTTCCAGGACTTGAGGGCAAGTCCTTTTGAAGAGGGAGAGATTGAAGCAAAAATAGCAACAACACCAAGCTCCATTTTCCACGGTTTTGGGCCATCTCTTAAAATGAGGTCCAATGCCAATTCCGTCTAAGAAAACATGCCATTTTCTGGCCTAAGACTCTTCTATGATGAGTTTAGAGCCTTTTTGCCTAGGATATTAAGTCTTGAAGAGGATTAAATCTGGTGCTAAAGAGAACAAACAGCCGGGTGGTCCAATGGGCACGGTTTTGGAGAGAAGCACAACCATCGCTTTCAAGCTTTCTTCTTTTGTCTAGGCAAGCTTTAAGGGACCTTTTGCTGCAATTTTGGGTCTTATACTCCTTATGGACGAGCCCCACCAGCTGCCCAAGAAGTCTTTATAAGATAAATAAGTGAAGCATGCCAAAGGAAGCTTGTACAATTACCAACAATCCTCTTTATTTTCATTTGTCTTGTAGCCTTTTGTTTTCTGATTTGTGTAGGGCTTTGAGCCGTTTTTCTTGGAGTATTAGGAGGCTCTTTTAAGCCCTTAGATGCTACTTTAGATGAATGGCTAGGATTGCAACAAGGACTCTATTTAAGGAGCTCTTTTCTCATTGTAAAAATCAGATTTTTGAGTGAATTAAAATATGAATTTGAAACTGAAGTTTTCAATCAATTTTTTTCTTGCTTAGTGCAGAAAACCCCTCATTACTTAGTGTTTGAGGCGGGATTAAGCTCTTGCTTCGTGATCTTGAGTTTAATTCCAAGGCTTAAACCTGCTTCGTGATCTAGTTTAAGTCATATCTCGGTTACTTGTTCTTGTTTTCGTGTCAAAACAGTCCCAAAGTTTCTGTTTTGTTGCCTTAAGTCATTGTGGGAATTGTTATTTGAATGTTTAGTTCATAAGCATTTAAGTTACAATCTTATTTCCATTGCTTTCTTTCAAAGTTATCAAGCTAATTAGGATCTTATATTCGTCCAAAACAGGCTGTTTCGTGCCTTGCTTTGGTTGAATCGTTTATTAGCTTCTAAATCTGTCCTTATATAGTTTGTTAGTCCTTAAAACAGTCCATCTAAGTGTCCAAATCGAGTCCTTTGTTGAGTCTAATTCTGTCCAAGTTAGTTCTTGTTTTCGAGTCTTATTTGTCCCAAAATCAAGTCCTAGTAGTTTTACTCCAAATTGGTTATCAGAGCTTTGGTTAACAACAAAAAGCCTTTCTTTTTGAGTTCATTATACCTTAACCACATCAAAAACACAAAAATCAACCATGAGTGAGGAGAGGCTTACCGGAATTGAAACACAAGTCACTCAACTTTCTGAAAAATGTGACTTGTTGTTGGATTCTTTCAATGCTATCATGGCTAACATTCCAACACCACCAAGAGGAAGAGGAGAACCACCATGGGACAGAGGTAGAGGCCGTGCTTACATGGGTGGAAGAGGAGGCCGGGGTATCCAAGAAGGGGAGCCATTTTCAGATTCGGAGGACTCCATGGTCGAGGCTTTTCAACAAGAGCACAACAAGGATGTAAAGGTAGAAATCCCTGATTTTTATGGTAGTCTAAACCCCGAGGATTTGTTAAATTGGCTTAGAACCGTTGAAAGAGTTTTTGAGTTTAAAGATTATTCGGATAACAAATCTTTCAAAGTTGCAATCTTGAAATTTAAAGGCTATCCTTCTCTTTGGTATGAAAACTTGAAAAATCAGAGAAGAAGAGATGGTAAAGAGGCTATTAAGTCATGGTCTAAGTTGAAAAAGAAACTTAAGGATAAGTTTGTGCCTAGAGACTACACTCAAGACATGTTTATTAGACTTACTCAGCTTAAACAAGACCAACAACCCATTGAGTCTTACCTTAGAGACTTTGAACAATTAACCTTGCAATGTGAAGTCAATGAACAACCCGAACAAAAGATTGCTAGGTTTATTGAGGGTTTGGATTTTAAGATTGCTAGTAAGGTAAGAATGCATCAAGTGTTGTCCTTTGAGGAGGCCGTGAACCTATCTTTAAGGGTTGAGAAATTGGGAAAGGGGAGAGCTGCCACCACAAAAACAGCCGCCAAAACAGCCCCCTACTTCACCCAAACCGAGACAAAGGTTGATGAACCAACCCCTCAAAACAAAACACCTACTCTTCCCATGATTCCCACCAAAAGCACCACATCTCTGAAAAAATGTTACCAATGTCAAGGATTCGGTCACTATGCTAAAGAGTGTCCAACCAAGAGAGCCCTTAGCACATTTGAGGTAGTTCATTGGGGTGAGGATGAGATCCTTGTTTGTGATGATGGTAAGGAAGAAACGGTGCAAGAGGAGGCTGCCATGGTTGTAGAACCGGATGAGGGAGTGAGTTTGGTCATTTGGAGAGCATTGAGTACCCAGCCTATGGAATTAGACCAAAGACAACAACTCTTTAGGTCTAGATGCACCATTGGGGGAAGAGTTTGTAACCTTATCATTGATAGTGGGAGCTGTACCAATGTGGCTTCTAATACTCTCATTGAGAAGCTCTCCTTACCTACACAAGACCATCCTAATCCTTACAAGTTGAGGTGGCTTAACAAAGGAGCTGAAATTAAAGTGGATAAGCAATGCCTAGTGTCCTTCTCAATGGGCAAGAACTATGTTGATGAGGTTCTTTGTGATGTTCTACCTATGGATGCTTGCCATCTTCTACTTGGTAGGCCATGGGAGTTTGATAAAGATTCAATGCACAATGGTCAAGACAACACCTACACTTTCAAGCTTGGTTCAAAGAAAGTTGTGCTAGCACCCCTACCACCCGATTCCATGTTTGAACCACCCAAGAAAGTATTATTGATCAATGAAGACAAGGTGAGTCAAGGGGAGGATGGCGTGGGGACTGTCCATGTTGTCCATGCCAAAGATGAATTCAAGGAGCCAAGGGTCCAAGCATTACTCAAATGGAAAGATCAAACCGAGGGCTTCTTTGAAGGCTTGCAATGTGAGCCTACTTCATTTTCTAATTCAAGTGCAAGGCTAGTGATGGTAATGGCCACGACAATGAGGCTGCCCAAGTGCAAGATTTCGAACCAATTGTTGAGGAATGGAAAGGAGTCAAGAAACGAGTTGAAAGAGATCCTCCCATCCATACTAAGGCCATGAAATGCAAGGAAATATCTATGATTCCTAAGCAAGCTCGCATATTCAGGCCCGGGGACCTTGTGTGGGTTAAAATCAACAAGTAAAGAGTCCTTAAGAAAGGAAAAAACAAGTCCATAGCAAGTGAAGAAGGTCCTTTCAAAGTCATCAAGCAAATTGGGTTCAACAAGTACAAAGTTGATCTCTTGGGAATTCATGTAACATTTGCTGTTGGGGACTTGAGTCCAAGCTATGTGGAGAATGAGGATGATGATTTCCAAGACTTGAGGGCAAGTCCTTTTGAAGAGGGAGAGATTGAAGCAAAAATAGCAACAACACCAAGCTCCATTTTCCACGGTTTTGGGCCATCTCTTAAAATGAGGTCCAATGCCAATTCCGTCTAAGAAAACATGCCATTTTCTGGCCTAAGACTCTTCTATGATGAGTTTAGAGCCTTTTTGCCTAGGATATTAAGTCTTGAAGAGGATTAAATCTGGTGCTAAAGAGAACAAACAGCCGGGTGGTCCAATGGGCACGGTTTTGGAGAGAAGCACAACCATCGCTTTCAAGCTTTCTTCTTTTGTCTAGGCAAGCTTTAAGGGACCTTTTGCTGCAATTTTGGGTCTTATACTCCTTATGGACGAGCCCCACCAGCTGCCCAAGAAGTCTTTATAAGATAAATAAGTGAAGCATGCCAAAGGAAGCTTGTACAATTACCAACAATCCTCTTTATTTTCATTTGTCTTGTAGCCTTTTGTTTTCTGATTTGTGTAGGGCTTTGAGCCGTTTTTCTTGGAGTATTAGGAGGCTCTTTTAAGCCCTTAGATGCTACTTTAGATGAATGGCTAGGATTGCAACAAGGACTCTATTTAAGGAGCTCTTTTCTCATTGTAAAAATCAGATTTTTGAGTGAATTAAAATATGAATTTGAAACTGAAGTTTTCAATCAATTTTCTTCTTGCTTAGTGCAGAAAACCCCTCATTACTTAGTGTTTGAGGCGGGATTAAGCTCTTGCTTCGTGATCTTGAGTTTAATTCCAAGGCTTAAACCGCTTCGTGATCTAGTTTAAGTCATATCTCGGTTACTTGTTCTTGTTTTCGTGTCAAAACAGTCCCAAAGTTTCTGTTTTGTTGCCTTAAGTCATTGTGGGAATTGTTATTTGAATGTTTAGTTCATAAGCATTTAAGTTACAATCTTATTTCCATTGCTTTCTTTCAAAGTTATCAAGCTAATTAGGATCTTATATTCGTCCAAAACAGTCAAGTTTCGTGCCTTGCTTTGGTTGAATCGTTTATTAGCTTCTAAATCTGTCCTTATATAGTTTGTTAGTCCTTAAAACAGTCCATCTAAGTGTCCAAATCGAGTCCTTTGTTGAGTCTAATTCTGTCCAAGTTAGTTCTTGTTTTCGAGTCTTATTTGTCCCAAAATCAAGTCCTAGTAGTTTTACTCCAGTCATTGTGACTCGTTGTGTGATACATTTGTCCATGTTTATTAGTCATTGTGACTCTTTGTGTGAACCAATTGTCCTTGTTCATTAGTCATTGTGACTCGTTGTCTGAAGCATTTGTCCATGTTTATTAGTCATTGTGACTCGTTGTGTGAAGCATTTGTCCATGTTTATTAGTCATTGTGACTCTTTGTGTGAATAATTTATCCTTGTCATTGTAACTCGTTGTTTCAACCAATTGTCCTTGTTCATTAGTCATTGTGACTCGTTGTGTGAAGCATTTGTCCATGTTTATTAGTCATTGTGACTCGTTACGAACCAATTGAAGGAAATGTAGATCTATATACTAACATATTCATATATGTTTTAATTTAATTTGTCATAAAATTAAAGTTGGATTTTATGCATGCAAACTAAAACAAAAGAAGATAAGAAAACATTTTCTCACCATATGAATTCGGTCATATTGGGTACCAACAAGATCTCCTTCTTGTTAGTTCTTGAGCTTTCCAATAATGGATGAACATACAAAAATCCCAAAGTAGAGATTCTCCAATTAGTAGCACCCAAGACAATCCCTTAATCCCACAAATAAACATGTACTAGATGTTTGTATTGTAGTTTACCTTAAAATCTATTACTAATACTCATATACTACTTCTAGTAATCTTAGTAATTTCTATGAACAATTTCAATCAAATACTCATCTTTTTAATGAATATTAAGGAGAGAGAAGAGAGAATATTCATGAACATTTTGCATGTTATATGAGAATGAAAGATGTGTGAATTAAGAGAATAAAAATTCTCTATTATCCCACACAAAAACCGGTGGCCTAAGGCTTGCATAGACCATAATTATTTTGCTTTTTGTCTTCACAAGACAAGTAGGTGTAAGGCTTTTTGCATGGTCAAGTCATTATCAAGTGTCTTTAGACAAAAGAATAAGACAAATGAACAAGACAAAAATCTAAAGCCTTGTCCACCAAATTTCGGTTTCTATGTTTGTAATATGGAGTCCATTTTATTTTTGTCAATTGTACAATTGTATGTCATGTGACATGTGACATGTCTTATGTCATGTTTTAATTTAAAATGCATATTTAACAAATTAAATATCATTTATAAATTAAATAAATCATTTAACAAATTGACTAGTAATGTAAAATTACTTTCTCATAAAATGGTCATTTAATTACTAGTTAGTATAATTCACAATATTTTGTAATTATAACTAACCTATCATTCTCATCTCGCGCGTTTCGCAAACACCGATTAATTTTAGTAATATAACTTCTTAAATTACTAAATAAAATCTCATTTAATCACATTATAATAAGATGTCATTTTCTCTCTTATGATAATTTGTTCAATTTTAAGGAATTAATTAATCAGATCGGTATACAATTAATTAACCTTTTCAATTAAGGGAATCGTCCTTTAGGTGTGACCTCAAGGATCAATCGATCACCACCGTCGCACGACAGTAATGTCAAACTCTAGCCAACCAATCATTACCGATATGTGTGGATCAGTTGACTATATATATGTAATGTATCATCCCTTCCGTATTCTTGTAATGAGATTTAATAATGATATTTAAATCATGTGATCGCACTATTGTTGAGGACACATTTCCCAACAATCTCCCACTTGTCCTCGACAAGTGTGCGTCACCAATTCTCTTGTCCTATTATTATCTCCCACTCAATGCAAGGTGTCTTTCGGGTCGTACTTGCAAGTGATCATATCAAGAGTGGTTTCCTCGATCTGGAGAATAACTGATTGACCGGAATTTATCCACCATGGATACCTTCCGAGCGTGGCCACGCATTTCCAGTTCATTACTCCTCGAGTGGCCCTGAGATATTGTTTTAACCCTGACAAGGGGGTGGACAATTCCTATCGCACTTATTCCCTTCGACTAGCCACAGCCATCATAACCCAAAATATGCCCATTTGACCCCATTTACGAAGGTCGTAGTAACACAAATCAAAGTTAATCAAACTGTGCCATCTTAGGTGAAGTCTTTAGTCAAAAGAATTGACTCATTAGAATACTATAGTAGCTCTCGCCACGACCAGGCTTTATAAATTTGCCAGAACTCTATAAGCGGTCACTGCCCGACAAAGTGTTCCTAACAGTCTGCCTATGTGATCGACTAGTCATCTCACATGACTCCATGGCACTTGAACTTGCCATCAATCGCATCACACTCTAGTCACTTCGAGACGTCACCTCATATAAGTGACTATGGGCGAATACAATGCTAATCCGTGTTCACTTTAATGGGGTTCAATTGTCTCTACAACCCGTTTGGATGTAACAAAGTATAATAAAAGAGTTTTTAAAGTAAAACTCGAACGACAAATGCGATTATCACATATGAATAGTCAATGCCTGATTACTATTTCATGTTTTATAATCTAATTTGATCTTGTACATAGTTGTTCATTTCGATTCAATTGAAATGACATGACTCATCATGTTTAGCCTTTGAGAAGGCTTTGGTTAGTAGGTTTTATCAATTTCTTGTACCTTACTCAACCTCACTACATACTCGTTTTCCTTTGTAATGTATACATTTGCATTACAAAACTTTCTGAGTACGTGTCGAGATCCAATCAAGACATAGGCCCTCTAGCCTAAGAATAGCTCCCACTGTTTTCACAGTGTGCGGGACTCATCTTTCTTGCATATCTCATGATCGCAAGTGTACTCAATTTCCGTTATAAATATCTCTCATTGTTCTTTATTGCCTAGAACGATTCTAGAAAATCTACTTCTTAAATTAACATTGCCACAATGGTATGTTAACCATCCTAGTGTGTTTTGATTATGGTTTTGTCGGAAACCATGCGCAATCTCAATTGTCAATTGTCACTTGTGTAACACCCTTACACAATATTACATCATAAACACTTTGCTTTACTTCCTTAATGCTTCTGCAAGCACTTAAGGGTAATCTTTATAGCTTACTTGGTAAAGATTACTTAAATTCGATTTTTGAAAACAATTCATCATACTCAAAGCATATGAAGTGTTATACATCATTTCTTTTTAATTGTTTCGGCAGCGGAAGCAAATGAAATCAATCAAATATGTTCAATTTAATTGAACTAGTCATGAATCTTATCAACATAAGACTTCTTACTGACGCTAATATCATGTGGATTTATCTTCATAAATCCGGATATTCAAGATGTATTATAATGCTCCAAAAGTCTTAAATCATTCGCAATGATCAATATGTCATCCACATATCGGACTAATTAAAATTCCGTAACTCCCACTAAACTCCATGTATAAACACAACTTCTCGACTTATCGAGAAATGTTTTATCACATGATCAAAAATGTTGATTCTAACTCATTGATGTCCTACTTAAGATTCTCTCTTAAGTTTCACATTATCTTAGGATTGCAAGAATCTTCAAAACTCAAGACATGTATTGAATACATTCCTTCTAATTGAAGAAGTGGGTTTTAGATTCGCTTGCTATGTATTTCATAACTTCATAATGAAACACAATCCCTAAGAAGATCCAAATAGACTTAATCATTTCAATTAGTGCAAAACCCTTTGCAACCAATCTTGCTTTGAAATATCTCTTTATTAGTGCAAAACTCTTTGTCACTAATCAAGCCCTTTTGTTTCGGATTTTCATGGCTCTAAGCCTTGTATTGAGTTGTGACTTAAACACTCTTATGTAAGTCATATGTTCATTACTTTCTAGAAGTAATCAACTTGAATCAACCAATTTCTTTTGTAAGTTATAAGCTCTTTACTTTCTTAAAAGTAGCATGAATTCATCATTTTTAACAAGTGACGAATTTAACCTCCTAGGTTTTAAAGAAACAATATTTTACACAAAACGTCTCATGTAGCCAAGAAAGACCAGTTTCTTGCGACATAACATTCTCTGTGGCTCTTGAATAATTTCTTCCACTCTGTCTTCTAAAATAAACTTGTATTTTAGAAAGACAGCTTCACGAGCCACAAGAAAAGAAAGGGAAAAATGAGCATTTGTTTCTTGTGAAAACTTACAAATATGGTACCCTTACCATTTCATATCTCATATGATTTAGTGGAAAAAATAATTTAGACAAAATGATAAAATCCCCAAGGGATCAAGTAACTCAAAGTAACTTGATCGAAGTCCAAACCATATCGAATAGCGTTTGATTTCTTATCCAACCACACATTGTCCCATAATGTGTGTTAAGAGAGAGTAACTTGTGATATTAAATCACCTTTCCTTTGGCTTATATCAAAGTCTTCACTTTGATAATCCCATCACGACCAAATCGTGATTCTTTGAATACTTTGAACTTCTTCAAAGATTTCTCTATTTACCTTAGTAAGTGAACATATTAGTGTCAACTTAAATCGTTGGTAAAAGAAAATGATCAACCTATTTTGGATCAATGATTTACAATCTCGATCTCCTTTTCAACCAAAAGGTACGAGATATCTTGCTTTGAATACAAGATACGCATATACCATTAACAATCTAGTGGTTTCAAGAGTACTCGATAACTCTTTGCGTTCATCATTCCAAAATATTAAGGTTTAATCTTGGGTTACCAATTTGAGTCTTTACATCATCTACATGATATATCATTCTAGTTTGGTTTAGAATATAATCACCTTGATGATGGGCTAGCCATACATCAAATCATGGTGTATATGGTCACAAAAGTGAAACCTCTTTTGTATCTTTAACAAATTGTATTCTTATTTAGAGTTTATGTACTTAATAGTCACAATTAAGTACAACTCCAAACACAAAACTAGATTGATTACACAATGACTCTATCTCTCAATATGATTGTTGCTAGTCGTCATATTCAAATTGTCCTTGTTCATTAGTCATTGTGACTCGTTGTGTGAAGCATTTGTCCATGTTTATTAGTCATTGTGACTCGTTGTGTGAAGCATTAGTCCATGTTTATTAGTCATTGTGACTCTTTGTGTGAACCAATTGTCCTTGTTCATTAGTCATTGTAACTAGTTGTCTGA
Source organism: Silene latifolia (assembly GCF_048544455.1). Lineage (NCBI taxonomy): Eukaryota > Viridiplantae > Streptophyta > Magnoliopsida > Caryophyllales > Caryophyllaceae > Silene > Silene latifolia. The sequence goes on from NC_133531.1 coordinate 39,475,105, forward strand.
AGCATTTGTCCATGTTTATTAGTCATTGTGGCTCGTTGTGTGAACCATTTGTCCTTGTTTATTAGTCATTGTTACTCGTTGTGTGAACCATATGTGCTTTTTTATTAGTCATTGTGACTCGTTGTGTGAAACATTTGTCCATGTTTATTAGTCATTGTGACTCGTTGTGTGAAACATTTGTCCATGTTTATTAGTCATTGTGGCTCGTTGTGTGAACCATTTGTCCTTGTTTATTAGTCATTGTTACTCGTTGTGTGAACCATTCGTCCATGTTTATTAGTCATTGTGACTCGTTGTGTGATACATTTGTCCATGTTTATTAGTCATTGTGACTCTTTGTGTGAACCAATTGTCCTTGTTCATTAGTCATTGTGACTCGTTGTCTGAAGCATTTGTCCATGTTTATTAGTCATTGTGACCCGTTGTGTAAAGCATTTGTCCTTGTTTATTAGTCATTGTTACTCGTTGTGTGAACCATTCGTCCATGTTTATTAGTCATTGTGACTCGTTGTGTGATACATTTGTCCATGTTTATTAGTCATTGTGACTCTTTGTGTGAACCAATTGTCCTTGTTCATTAGTCATTGTGACTCGTTGTCTGAAGCATTTGTCCATGTTTATTAGTCATTGTGGCTCGTTGTGTGAACCATTTGTCCTTGTTTATTAGTCATTGTTACTCGTTGTGTGAACCATATGTCCTTTTTTATTAGTCATTGTGACTCGTTGTGTGAAAAATTTGTCCATGTTTATTAGTCATTGTGACTCGTTGTGTGAAACATTTGTCCATGTTTATTAGTCATTGTGGCTCGTTGTGTGAACCATTTGTCCTTGTTTATTAGTCATTGTTACTCGTTGTGTGAACCATTCGTCCATGTTTATTAGTCATTGAAGCAAAAATAGCAACAACACCAAGCTCCATTTTCCACGGTTTTGGGCCATCTCTTAAAATGAGGTCCAATGCCAATTCCGTCTAAGAAAACATGCCATTTTCTGGCCTAAGACTCTTCTATGATGAGTTTAGAGCCTTTTTGCCTAGGATATTAAGTCTTGAAGAGGATTAAATCTGGTGCTAAAGAGAACAAACAGCCGGGTGGTCCAATGGGCACGGTTTTGGAGAGAAGCACAACCATCGCTTTCAAGCTTTCTTCTTTTGTCTAGGCAAGCTTTAAGGGACCTTTTGCTGCAATTTTGGGTCTTATACTCCTTATGGACGAGCCCTACCAGCTGCCCAAGAAGTCTTTATAAGATAAATAAGTGAAGCATACCAAAGGAAGCTTGTACAATTACCAACAATCCTCTTTATTTTCATTTGTCTTGTAGCCTTTTGTTTTCTGATTTGTGTAGGGCTTTGAGCCGTTTTTCTTGGAGTATTAGGAGGCTCTTTTAAGCCCTTAGATGCTACTTTAGATGAATGGCTAGGATTGCAACAAGGACTCTATTTAAGGAGCTCTTTTCTCATTGTAAAAATCAGATTTTTGAGTTCATTTGAGGTAGTTCATTGGGGTGAGGATGAGATCCTTGTTTGTGATGATGGTAAGGAAGAAACGGTGCAAGAGGAGGCTGCCATGGTTGTAGAACCGGATGAGGGAGTGAGTTTGGTCATTTGGAGAGCATTGAGTACCCAACCTATGGAATTAGACCAAAGACAACAACTCTTTAGGTCTAGATGCACCATTGGGGGAAGAGTTTGTAACCTTATCATTGATAGTGGGAGCTGTACCAATGTGGCTTCTAATACTCTCATTGAGAAGCTCTCCTTACCTACACAAGACCATCCTAATCCTTACAAGTTGAGGTGGCTTAACAAAGGAGCTGAAATTAAGGTGGATAAGCAATGCCTAGTGTCCTTCTCCATGGGCAAGAACTATGTTGATGAGGTTCTTTGTGATGTTCTACCTATGGATGCTTGCCATCTTCTACTTGGTAGGCCATGGGAGTTTGATAAAGATTCAATGCACAATGGTCAAGACAACACCTACACTTTCAAGCTTGGTTCAAAGAAAGTTGTGCTAGCACCCCTACCACCCGATTCCATGTTTGAACCACCCAAGAAAGTATTATTGATCAATGAAGACAAGGTGAGTCAAGGGGAGGATGGCGTGGGGACTGTCCATGTTGTCCATGCCAAAGATGAATTCAAGGAGCCAAGGGTCCAAGCATTACTCAAATGGAAAGATCAAACCGAGGGCTTCTTTGAAGGCTTGCAATGTGAGCCTACTTCATTTTCTAATTCAAGTGCAAGGCTAGTGATGGTAATGGCCACGACAATGAGGCTGCCCAAGTGCAAGATTTCAAACCAATTGTTGAGGAATGGAAAGGAGTCAAGAAACGAGTTGAAAGAGATCCTCCCATCCATACTAAGGCCATGAAATGCAAGGAAATATCTATGATTCCTAAGCAAGCTCGCATATTCAGGCCCGAGGACCTTGTGTGGGTTAAAATCAACAAGCAAAGAGTCCTTAATAAAGGAAAAACAAGTCCATAGCAAGTGAAGAAGGTCCTTTCAAAGTCATCAAGCAAATTGGGTTCAACTTGTACAAAGTTGATCTCTTGGGAATTCATGTAACATTTGATGTTGGGGACTTGAGTCCACGCTATGTGGAGAATGAGGATGATGATTTCCAGGACTTGAGGGCAAGTCCTTTTGAAGAGGGAGAGATTGAAGCAAAAATAGCAACAACACCAAGCTCCATTTTCCACGGTTTTGGGCCATCTCTTAAAATGAGGTCCAATGCCAATTCCGTCTAAGAAAACATGCCATTTTCTGGCCTAAGACTCTTCTATGATGAGTTTAGAGCCTTTTTGCCTAGGATATTAAGTCTTGAAGAGGATTAAATCTGGTGCTAAAGAGAACAAACAGCCGGGTGGTCCAATGGGCACGGTTTTGGAGAGAAGCACAACCATCGCTTTCAAGCTTTCTTCTTTTGTCTAGGCAAGCTTTAAGGGACCTTTTGCTGCAATTTTGGGTCTTATACTCCTTATGGACGAGCCCCACCAGCTGCCCAAGAAGTCTTTATAAGATAAATAAGTGAAGCATGCCAAAGGAAGCTTGTACAATTACCAACAATCCTCTTTATTTTCATTTGTCTTGTAGCCTTTTGTTTTCTGATTTGTGTAGGGCTTTGAGCCGTTTTTCTTGGAGTATTAGGAGGCTCTTTTAAGCCCTTAGATGCTACTTTAGATGAATGGCTAGGATTGCAACAAGGACTCTATTTAAGGAGCTCTTTTCTCATTGTAAAAATCAGATTTTTGAGTGAATTAAAATATGAATTTGAAACTGAAGTTTTCAATCAATTTTTTTCTTGCTTAGTGCAGAAAACCCCTCATTACTTAGTGTTTGAGGCGGGATTAAGCTCTTGCTTCGTGATCTTGAGTTTAATTCCAAGGCTTAAACCGCTTCGTGATCTAGTTTAAGTCATATCTCGGTTACTTGTTCTTGTTTTCGTGTCAAAACAGTCCCAAAGTTTCTGTTTTGTTGCCTTAAGTCATTGTGGGAATTGTTATTTGAATGTTTAGTTCATAAGCATTTAAGTTACAATCTTATTTCCATTGCTTTCTTTCAAAGTTATCAAGCTAATTAGGATCTTATATTCGTCCAAAACAGCAATTGTTTCGTGCCTTGCTTTGGTTGAATCGTTTATTAGCTTCTAAATCTGTCCTTATATAGTTTGTTAGTCCTTAAAACAGTCCATCTAAGTGTCCAAATCGAGTCCTTTGTTGAGTCTAATTCTGTCCAAGTTAGTTCTTGTTTTCGAGTCTTATTTGTCCCAAAATCAAGTCCTAGTAGTTTTACTCCAAATTGGTTATCAGAGCTTTGGTTAACAACAAAAAGCCTTTCTTTTTGAGTTCATTATACCTTAACCACATCAAAAACACAAAAATCAACCATGAGTGAGGAGAGGCTTACCGGAATTGAAACACAAGTCACTCAACTTTCTGAAAAATGTGACTTGTTGTTGGATTCTTTCAATGCTATCATGGCTAACATTCCAACACCACCAAGAGGAAGAGGAGAACCACCATGGGGCAGAGGTAGAGGCCGTGCTTACATGGGTGGAAGAGGAGGCCGGGGTATCCAAGAAGGGGAGCCATTTTCAGATTCGGAGGACTCCATGGTCGAGGCTTTTCAACAAGAGCACAACAAGGATGTAAAGGTAGAAATCCCTGATTTTTATGGTAGTCTAAACCCCGAGGATTTGTTAAATTGGCTTAGAACCGTTGAAAGAGTTTTTGAGTTTAAAGATTATTCGGATAACAAATCTTTCAAAGTTGCAATCTTGAAATTTAAAGGCTATGCTTCTCTTTGGTATGAAAACTTGAAAAATCAGAGAAGAAGAGATGGTAAAGAGGCTATTAAGTCATGGTCTAAGTTGAAAAAGAAACTTAAGGATAAGTTTGTGCCTAGAGACTACACTCAAGACATGTTTATTAGACTTACTCAGCTTAAACAAGACCAACAACCCATTGAGTCTTACCTTAGAGACTTTGAACAATTAACCTTGCAATGTGAAGTCAATGAACAACCCGAACAAAAGATTGCTAGGTTTATTGAGGGTTTGGATTTTAAGATTGCTAGTAAGGTAAGAATGCATCAAGTGTTGTCCTTTGAGGAGGCCGTGAACCTATCTTTGAGGGTTGAGAAATTGGGAAAGGGGAGAGCTGCCACCACAAAAACAGCCGCCAAAACAGCCCCCTACTCCACCCAAACCGAGACCAAGGTTGATGAACCAACCCCTTAAAACAAAACACCTACTCTTGACAAAGGCAAGGCACCCATGATTCCAACCAAAAGCACCACATCTCTGAAAAGATGTTACCAATGTCAAGGATTCGGTCACTATGCTAAAGAGTGTCCAACCAAGAGAGCCCTTAGCACATTTGAGGTAGTTCATTGGGGTGAGGATGAGATCCTTGTTTGTGATGATGGTAAGGAAGAAACGGTGCAAGAGGAGGCTGCCATGGTTGTAGAACCGGATGAGGGAGTGAGTTTGGTCATTTGGAGAGCATTGAGTACCCAACCTATGGAATTAGACCAAAGACAACAACTCTTTAGGTCTAGATGCACCATTGGGGGAAGAGTTTGTAACCTTATCATTGATAGTGGGAGCTGTACCAATGTGGCTTCTAATACTCTCATTGAGAAGCTCTCCTTACCTACACAAGACCATCCTAATCCTTACAAGTTGAGGTGGCTTAACAAAGGAGCTGAAATTAAGGTGGATAAGCAATGCCTAGTGTCCTTCTCCATGGGCAAGAACTATGTTGATGAGGTTCTTTGTGATGTTCTACCTATGGATGCTTGCCATCTTCTACTTGGTAGGCCATGGGAGTTTGATAAAGATTCAATGCACAATGGTCAAGACAACACCTACACTTTCAAGCTTGGTTCAAAGAAAGTTGTGCTAGCACCCCTACCACCCGATTCCATGTTTGAACCACCCAAGAAAGTATTATTGATCAATGAAGACAAGGTGAGTCAAGGGGAGGATGGCGTGGGGACTGTCCATGTTGTCCATGCCAAAGATGAATTCAAGGAGCCAAGGGTCCAAGCATTACTCAAATGGAAAGATCAAACCGAGGGCTTCTTTGAAGGCTTGCAATGTGAGCCTACTTCATTTTCTAATTCAAGTGCAAGGCTAGTGATGGTAATGGCCACGACAATGAGGCTGCCCAAGTGCAAGATTTCGAACCAATTGTTGAGGAATGGAAAGGAGTCAAGAAACGAGTTGAAAGAGATCCTCCCATCCATACTAAGGCCATGAAATGCAAGGAAATATCTATGATTCCTAAGCAAGCTCGCATATTCAGGCCCGGGGACCTTGTGTGGGTTAAAATCAACAAGCAAAGAGTCCTTAAGAAAGGGAAAAACAAGTCCATAGCAAGTGAAGAAGGTCCTTTCAAAGTCATCAAGCAAATTGGGTTCAACAAGTACAAAGTTGATCTCTTGGGAATTCATGTAACATTTGCTGTTGGGGACTTGAGTCCAAGCTATGTGGAGAATGAGGATGATGATTTCCAAGACTTGAGGGCAAGTCCTTTTGAAGAGGGAGAGATTGAAGCAAAAATAGCAACAACACCAAGCTCCATTTTCCACGGTTTTGGGCCATCTCTTAAAATGAGGTCCAATGCCAATTCCGTCTAAGAAAACATGCCATTTTCTGGCCTAAGACTCTTCTATGATGAGTTTAGAGCCTTTTTGCCTAGGATATTAAGTCTTGAAGAGGATTAAATCTGGTGCTAAAGAGAACAAACAGCCGGGTGGTCCAATGGGCACGGTTTTGGAGAGAAGCACAACCATCGCTTTCAAGCTTTCTTCTTTTGTCTAGGCAAGCTTTAAGGGACCTTTTGCTGCAATTTTGGGTCTTATACTCCTTATGGACGAGCCCCACCAGCTGCCCAAGAAGTCTTTATAAGATAAATAAGTGAAGCATGCCAAAGGAAGCTTGTACAATTACCAACAATCCTCTTTATTTTCATTTGTCTTGTAGCCTTTTGTTTTCTGATTTGTGTAGGGCTTTGAGCCGTTTTTCTTGGAGTATTAGGAGGCTCTTTTAAGCCCTTAGATGCTACTTTAGATGAATGGCTAGGATTGCAACAAGGACTCTATTTAAGGAGCTCTTTTCTCATTGTAAAAATCAGATTTTTGAGTGAATTAAAATATGAATTTGAAACTGAAGTTTTCAATCAATTTTCTTCTTGCTTAGTGCAGAAAACCCCTCATTACTTAGTGTTTGAGGCGGGATTAAGCTCTTGCTTCGTGATCTTGAGTTTAATTCCAAGGCTTAAACCTGCTTCGTGATCTAGTTTAAGTCATATCTCGGTTACTTGTTCTTGTTTTCGTGTCAAAACAGTCCCAAAGTTTCTGTTTTGTTGCCTTAAGTCATTGTGGGAATTGTTATTTGAATGTTTAGTTCATAAGCATTTAAGTTACAATCTTATTTCCATTGCTTTCTTTCAAAGTTATCAAGCTAATTAGGATCTTATATTCGTCCAAAACAGGCTGTTTCGTGCCTTGCTTTGGTTGAATCGTTTATTAGCTTCTAAATCTGTCCTTATATAGTTTGTTAGTCCTTAAAACAGTCCATCTAAGTGTCCAAATCGAGTCCTTTGTTGAGTCTAATTCTGTCCAAGTTAGTTCTTGTTTTCGAGTCTTATTTGTCCCAAAATCAAGTCCTAGTAGTTTTACTCCAGTCATTGTGACTCGTTGTGTGATACATTTGTCCATGTTTATTAGTCATTGTGACTCTTTGTGTGAACCAATTGTCCTTGTTCATTAGTCATTGTGACTCGTTGTCTGAAGCATTTGTCCATGTTTATTAGTCATTGTGACTCGTTGTGTGAAGCATTTGTCCATGTTTATTAGTCATTGTGACTCTTTGTGTGAATAATTTATCCTTGTCATTGTAACTCGTTGTTTCAACCAATTGTCCTTGTTCATTAGTCATTGTGACTCGTTGTGTGAAGCATTTGTCCATGTTTATTAGTCATTGTGACTCGTTCTGTGAACCAATTGAAGGAAATGTAGATCTATATACTAACATATTCATATATGTTTTAATTTAATTTGTCATAAAATTAAAGTTGGATTTTATGCATGCAAACTAAAACAAAAGAAGATAAGAAAACATTTTCTCACCATATGAATTCGGTCATATTGGGTACCAACAAGATCTCCTTCTTGTTAGTTCTTGAGCTTTCCAATAATGGATGAACATACAAAAATCCCAAAGTAGAGATTCTCCAATTAGTAGCACCCAAGACAATCCCTTAATCCCACAAATAAACATGTACTAGATGTTTGTATTGTAGTTTACCTTAAAATCTATTACTAATACTCATATACTACTTCTAGTAATCTTAGTAATTTCTATGAACAATTTCAATCAAATACTCATCTTTTTAATGAATATTAAGGAGAGAGAAGAGAGAATATTCATGAACATTTTGCATGTTATATGAGAATGAAAGATGTGTGAATTAAGAGAATAAAAATTCTCTATTATCCCACACAAAAACCGGTGGCCTAAGGCTTGCATAGACCATAATTATTTTGCTTTTTGTCTTCACAAGACAAGTAGGTGTAAGGCTTTTTGCATGGTCAAGTCATTATCAAGTGTCTTTAGACAAAAGAATAAGACAAATGAACAAGACAAAAATCTAAAGCCTTGTCCACCAAATTTCGGTTTCTATGTTTGTAATATGGAGTCCATTTTATTTTTGTCAATTGTACAATTGTATGTCATGTGACATGTGACATGTCTTATGTCATGTTTTAATTTAAAATGCATATTTAACAAATTAAATATCATTTATAAATTAAATAAATCATTTAACAAATTGACTAGTAATGTAAAATTACTTTCTCATAAAATGGTCATTTAATTACTAGTTAGTATAATTCACAATATTTTGTAATTATAACTAACCTATCATTCTCATCTCGCGCGTTTATGAACACCGATTAATTTTAGTAATATAACTTCTTAAATTACTAAATAAAATCTCATTTAATCACATTATAATAAGATGTCATTTTCTCTCTTATGATAATTTGTTCAATTTTAAGGAATTAATTAATCAGATCGGTATACAATTAATTAACCTTTTCAATTAAGGGAATCGTCCTTTAGGTGTGACCTCAAGGGATCAACTGATCACCACCGTCGCACGACAGTAATGTCAAACTCTAGCCAGCCAATCATTACCGATATGTGTGGATCAGTTGACTATATATATGTAATGTATCATCCCTTCCGTATTCTTGTAATGAGATTTAATAATGATATTTAAATCATGTGATCGCACTATTGTTGAGGACACATTTCCCAACAATCTCCCACTTGTCCTCGACAAGTGTGCGTCACCAATTCTCTTGTCCTATTATTATCTCCCACTCAATGCAAGGTGTCTTTCGGGTCGTACTTGCAAGTGATCATATCAAGAGTGGTTTCCTCGATCTGGAGAATAACTGATTGACCGGAATTTATCCACCATGGATACCTTCCGAGCGTGGCCACGCATTTCCAGTTCATTACTCCTCGAGTGGCCCTGAGATATTGTTTTAACCCTGACAAGGGGGTGGACAATTCCTATCGCACTTATTCCCTTCGACTAGCCACAGCCATCATAACCCAAAATATGCCCATTTGACCCCATTTACGAAGGTCGTAGTAACACAAATCAAAGTTAATCTGAAACTGTGTCATCTTAGGTGAACAGTCTTTAGTCAAAAGAATTGACTCATTAGAATACTATAGTAGCTCTCGCCACGACCAGGCTTTATAAATTTGCCAGAACTCTATAAGCGGTCACTGCCCGACAAAGTGTTCCTAACAGTCTGCCTATGTGATCGACTAGTCATCTCACATGACTCCATGGCACTTGAACTTGCCATCAATCGCATCACACTCTAGTCACTTCGAGACGTCACCTCATATAAGTGACTATGGGCGAATACAATGCTAATCCGTGTTCACTTTAATGGGGTTCAATTGTCTCTACAACCCGTTTGGATGTAACAAAGTATAATAAAAGAGTTTTTAAAGTAAAACTCGAACGACAAATGCGATTATCACATATGAATAGTCAATGCCTGATTACTATTTCATGTTTTATAATCTAATTTGATCTTGTACATAGTTGTTCATTTCGATTCAATTGAAATGACATGACTCATCATGTTTAGCCTTTGAGAAGGCTTTGGTTAGTAGGTTTTATCAATTTCTTGTACCTTACTCAACCTCACTACATACTCGTTTTCCTTTGTAATGTATACATTTGCATTACAAAACTTTCTGAGTACGTGTCGAGATCCAATCAAGACATAGGCCCTCTAGCCTAAGAATAGCTCCCACTTTGTTTTCACGAGTGTGCGGGACTCATCTTTCTTGCATATCTCATGATCGCAAGTGTACTCAATTTCCGTTATAAATATCTCTCATTGTTCTTTATTGCCTAGAACGATTCTAGAAAATCTACTTCTTAAATTAACATTGCCACAATGGTATGTTAACCATCCTAGTGTGTTTTGATTATGGTTTTGTCGGAAACCATGCGCAATCTCAATTGTCAATTGTCACTTGTGTAACACCCTTACACAATATTACATCATAAACACTTTGCTTTACTTCCTTAATGCTTCTGCAAGCACTTAAGGGTAATCTTTATAGCTTACTTGGTAAAGATTACTTAAATTCGATTTTTGAAAACAATTCATCATACTCAAAGCATATGAAGTGTTATACATCATTTCTTTTTAATTGTTTCGGCAGCGGAAGCAAATGAAATCAATCAAATATGTTCAATTTAATTGAACTAGTCATGAATCTTATCAACATAAGACTTCTTACTGACGCTAATATCATGTGGATTTATCTTCATAAATCCGGATATTCAAGATGTATTATAATGCTCCAAAAGTCTTAAATCATTCGCAATGATCAATATGTCATCCACATATCGGACTAATTAAAATTCCGTAACTCCCACTAAACTCCATGTATAAACACAACTTCTCGACTTATCGAGAAATGTTTTATCACATGATCAAAAATGTTGATTCTAACTCATTGATGTCCTACTTAAGATTCTCTCTTAAGTTTCACATTATCTTAGGATTGCAAGAATCTTCAAAACTCAAGACATGTATTGAATACATTCCTTCTAATTGAAGAAGTGGGTTTTAGATTAAGCTTGCTATGTATTTCATAACTTCATAATGAAACACAATCCCTAAGAAGATCCAAATAGACTTAATCATTTCAATTAGTGCAAAACCCTTTGCAACCAATCTTGCTTTGAAATATCTCTTTATTAGTGCAAAACCCTTTGTCACTAATCAAGCCCTTTGTTTCGGATTTTCATGGCTCTAAGCCTTGTATTGAGTTGTGACTTAAACACTCTTATGTAAGTCATATGTTCATTACTTTCTAGAAGTAATCAACTTGAATCAACCAATTTCTTTTGTAAGTTATAAGCTCTTTACTTTCTTAAAAGTAGCATGAATTCATCATTTTTAACAAGTGACGAATTTAACCTCCTAGGTTTTAAAGAAACAATATTTTACACAAAACGTCTCATGTAGCCAAGAAAGACCAGTTTCTTGCGACATAACATTCTCTGTGGCTCTTGAATAATTTCTTCCACTCTGTCTTCTAAAATAAACTTGTATTTTAGAAAGACAGCTTCACGAGCCACAAGAAAAGAAAGGGAAAAATGAGCATTTGTTTCTTGTGAAAACTTACAAATATGGTACCCTTACCATTTCATATCTCATATGATTTAGTGGAAAAAATAATTTAGACAAAATGATAAAATCCCCAAGGGATCAAGTAACTCAAAGTAACTTGATCGAAGTCCAAACCATATCGAATAGCGTTTGATTTCTTATCCAACCACACATTGTCCCATAATGTGTGTTAAGAGAGAGTAACTTGTGATATTAAATCACCTTTCCTTTGGCTTATATCAAAGTCTTCACTTTGATAATCCCATCACGACCAAATCGTGATTCTTTGAATACTTTGAACTTCTTCAAAGATTTCTCTATTTACCTTAGTAAGTGAACATATTAGTGTCAACTTAAATCGTTGGTAAAAGAAAATGATCAACCTATTTTGGATCAATGATTTACAATCTCGATCTCCTTTTCAACCAAAAGGTACGAGATATCTTGCTTTGAATACAAGATACGCATATACCATTAACAATCTAGTGGTTTCAAGAGTACTCGATAACTCTTTGCGTTCATCATTCCAAAATTTTAAGGTTTAATCTTGGGTTACCAATTTTGAGTCTTGCATCATCTTCATGATATATCATTCTAGTTTGGTTTAGAATATAATCACCTTGATAATGAGCTAGCCATACATCAAATCGTGGTGTATAGGGTCACAAAAGTGAAACCTCCTTTGTATCTTAACAAGTTTGTATTCTTATTTAGAGTTTATGCACTTAATAGTCACAATTAAGTACAACTCCAATCCCGAAAACTAGATTTAGTACACAATGACTCTATCTCTCGATATTGTTGCTAGTCGTCATATTCTAATCATTCTATGTATCGCATACAATGATGAAAACCTCCACTGGTTTCTAATACTGACGAAATGGTACTAGCAAAATTTATGTCAATCATATAAACATATAAAGAAGAAGATCCTATTACATCCCACAACTAATTTGTTGATCCTTCAATAATTTAGGGTAGTTTCCTCTCTAGTGTCTAACATTTAAGACAATGGAAACTTTATCAGTCAGAATTGATAGGTTTAGTATCGTCATTCTCAACAACTTTACTTTTAACATTACCTTGTATCAATTCCATTATAATATTTACTTCTTGAACCTCGTCCTCATCTTAACGGTTTAAGAGAATGCTCCCACTCATTTCAATGAGTCTTTGCTTTGAGAAGCAAAATTGAATCCATGAAGATTACTCTTCATTTGTTCGTTTTTAGTCTTAAAACTTTCATTGAAGTGGTTGCGCTATTTTGGTCAATTACGAATTCTGACAAAACTAATTACCAAAATAATTTATCGCTTCAAGGTACTTAATTCAATTAAGCATATGAAACATAGTCCATTGTAAGTAGAAGTGTTAGTCAAGAATCAAAAACCTGTTTGATAATGAATAACTTTAATCTATACTCTTTACAAGAGATCCTTAGCAATAGTTCGTTTGAGGTTTTAGAAGCAAATTCAAATTTTGTCTTTAGTTACGATGTTTTAATGGAGATTCGTTATCAAATTCGAAATGATATCGTATATGAATTGTGGTAAAGAAATAGAACAATATAACAACGGAATAGTGGAAAACTTAACATTTATCGTTTCATTAATACTTGTAAACAAGTATAGCATTTACATAGTGACCTCTACCCAACTATGATAAATGATTCCAAGATCCAAATTCATATTAACTTGGGCACGGTGGGGCCGATACATCCCTTATCAATATAACTCGGTGGATTAACTCTTTAATCGATTCTACTTTTAGAACTCTTGGTCGATAAAATTACATTAACATTTATCTTTAGCCCAAAACACATCCGACAAGGGCACGGTGGGGCCGATACATCCCTTATCAAAAAAACTTTTGTTGAGTTCAACCCAAATTTCGAATAAATGTGTCCATGATCCAAATCCACATCAACTTGGGCACGGTGTGGCCGATACATCCCTTATCAACATGAATTCGGTGGATTAACATTCATCACCCACTTCCCCTACGTAACAAGGTTTGTACCCCGGTGTGGCCGAGCGCACTCCCTCACGAAATAGGTTTTCATGGTTTCTACTCTTTGGTAAGGCTAAGTCTCAATTGTTTATTTTAGCGAGAGGTCATGTCAATTTATTATCTATCACGTTTTAAGTGAACTAAAGCGGTGAACTACGATAATTGTAATTGACACGGTCGATAAACTCGATAAAAAGACAATGCATGTTTAGTTATGGCGATTTAGCAATGCATGTGACATAAAATAAAATGCAAGCATAAAAGTAAATAAATCCTAGTATGGCCTTTCCTAAAATAGAAAAACTATTTAACTATTACATTTCGGAAACCAACTCCATTGGTCCCTTGAACTTCGGTTGTGACACGCATCTCGAGGTAACACCGTCTTTATGTATCGCCATTCTTGAAGAAATCCGTCTTTGGGAACTCCAGAATGAATAAAATTACATAATAAATTACATAATTTCCTATTATACATTTGTAACTAAAATAAAATAAATCTATTAAATTACAAAACGGTGATACGAGATCACAATAAAATTACAACCGAATCGATATTCCCATACATTTCGGAAATACCAATTAAAATCTAAGGCCATACTAAGTAAAATTACATAATTCAAAATTACATAAATTAAAATTATGACAATCATAAAGAAAATGCAGCATTATAATATGTATGAACATGCTCAATTTTATGCTAAATCGCCTTTGAATAGCCAATATCGTATATTACTCGGTTTTTACGGATTTGCGTGATTTCAACATTTTATAATCACAAAAATACATAAACTCATATTTATGCATAAGTTAATTACCCTAACCTCTTAGGACTCAAAATTTAGTCTTCACTAATAATTTGACTATAATTAACCTATATTTTATAGAATTGTTCATAAATGGACCAAAAATTACAAAAATAAGCTATAAACTTCAAATAAATCACAAAATTTCAAATAAATTCAAAATTTGAAATTTAAACTCATGAACATTCTGGAAAAATACCATGACACTCATAATGTTCAAAAACTTAGGTTAAAAATTTCGAAAATTTTCCGGAAAAACAATGTTGCGGTTTATCGGTTTTAACAAAAATAATCATAAAAACATGGAAAAATTATATTCATAAACTATTCAATTTTAGATCTGATAATGATAATAAAATGCAACATTTTATGTTTTTCTTTTGTCATAGAGTATGTTTTATCAATATTTCACTAATAAAGTCACTATTCATGCCATTTTTCTTCAAAAATCCATAAATCATGCAAAAGGACTTCATTATAGCCTATTATTTTACACACATCTTGTAAAATTGCATGTGACAACATACTAAATTTCTATGACCAGATTCGAAATTTATCTCATATTAACCTATTTATCACTTAAATCCGAATTTAATAATGAAAAATCCATTTTTCGAGCATAAAAACTCATAAAATTATGAAAATTTCCAGATCATCTAAAAATAATATATGTGAAAACATATCCAAAAACCACTGGAAAATTCGAAGTTTAGCTAATTTTCGTCCAAAAATGACATTTTTATCATAAAAATCACATTTTAATGCCAATATTATATAAAATGAACAATAAAATCCATAAATTAACCAAAATATCCTAAATACATTTTAGGATCAGAAACTTTAACATGCAAAAATTATTTTCGTGATATGTCATAATAACACAAATTTACAAGTTTTATATGTTAATCGTATAACTCGGAAAAACTTTTAACCGATTTGCATGCAAACAACCAAGGCTCTTGATACCGATTGAAGGAAATGTAGATCTATATACTAACATATTCATATATGTTTTAATTTAATTTGTCATAAAATTAAAGTTGGATTTTATGCATGCAAACTAAAACAAAAGAAGATAAGAAAACATTTTCTCACCATATGAATTCGGTCATATTGGGCACCAACAAGATCTCCTTCTTGTTAGTTCTTGAGCTTTCCAATAATGGATGAACATACAAAAATCCCAAAGTAGAGATTCTCCAATTAGTAGCACCCAAGACAATCCCTTAATCCCACAAATAAACATGTACTAGATGTTTGTATTGTAGTTTACCTTAAAATCTATTACTAATACTCATATACTACTTCTAGTAATCTTAGTAATTTCTATGAACAATTTCAATCAAATACTCATCTTTTTAATGAATATTAAGGAGAGAGAAGAGAGAATATTCATGAACATTTTGCATGTTATATGAGAATGAAAGATGTGTGAATTAAGAGAATAAAAATTCTCTATTATCCCACACAAAAACCGGTGGCCTAAGGCTTGCATAGACCATAATTATTTTGCTTTTTGTCTTCACAAGACAAGTAGGTGTAAGGCTTTTTGCATGGTCAAGTCATTATCAAGTGTCTTTAGACAAAAGAATAAGACAAATGAACAAGACAAAAATCTAAAGCCTTGTCCACCAAATTTCGGTTTCTATGTTTGTAATATGGAGTCCATTTTATTTTTGTCAATTGTACAATTGTATGTCATGTGACATGTGACATGTCTTATGTCATGTTTTAATTTAAAATGCATATTTAACAAATTAAATATCATTTATAAATTAAATAAATCATTTAACAAATTGACTAGTAATGTAAAATTACTTTCTCATAAAATGGTCATTTAATTACTAGTTAGTATAATTCACAATATCTTGTAATTATAACTAACCTATCATTCTCATCTCGCGCGTTTAAAAACACCGATTAATTTTAGTAATATAACTTCTTAAATTACTAAATAAAATCTCATTTAATCACATTATAATAAGATGTCATTTTCTCTCTTATGATAATTTGTTCAATTTTAAGGAATTAATTAATCAGATCGGTATACAATTAATTAACCTTTTCAATTAAGGGAATCGTCCTTTAGGTGTGACCTCGAGGGATCAATCGATCACCACCGTCCGCACGACAAGAATGTCAAACTCTAGCCAGCCAATCATTACCGATAAGTGTGGATCAGTTGACTATATATATGTAATGTATCATCCCTTCCGTATTCTTGTAATGAGATTTAATAATGATATTTAAATCATGTGATCGCACTATTGTTGAGGACACATTTCCCAACACCAATTGTCCTTGTTCATTAGTCATTGTAACTCGTTGTGTGACGCATTTGTCCATGTTTATTAGTCATTGTGAACCGTTGTGTGAAGCATTTGTCCTTGTTTATTAGTCATTGTTACTCGTTGTGTGAACCATTCGTTCATGTTTATTAGTCATTGTGACTCGTTGTGTGATACATTTGTCCATGTTTATTAGTCATTGTGACTCTTTGTGTGAACCAATTGTCCTTGTTCATTAGTCATTGTGACTCGTTGTCTGAAGCATTTGTCCATGTTTATTAGTCATTGTGGCTCGTTGTGTGAACCATTTGTCCTTGTTTATTAGTCATTGTTACTCGTTGTGTGAACCATATGTCCTTTTTTATTAGTCATTGTGACTCGTTGTGTGAAACATTTGTCCATGTTTATTAGTCATTGTGACTCGTTGTGTGAAACATTTGTCCATGTTTATTAGTCATTGTGGCTCGTTGTGTGAACCATTTGTCCTTGTTTATTAGTCATTGTCACTCGTTGTGTGAACCATTCGTCCATGTTTATTAGTCATTGTGACTCGTTGTGTGATACATTTGTCCATGTTTATTAGTCATTGTGACTCTTTGTGTGAACCAATTGTCCTTGTTCATTAGTCATTGTGACTCGTTGTCTGAAGCATTTGTCCATGTTTATTAGTCATTGTGACTCGTTGTGTGAAGCATTTGTCCATGTTTATTAGTCATTGTGACTCCTTGTGTGAATAATTTATCCTTGTCATTGTAACTCGTTGTGTCAACCAATTGTCCTTGTTCATTAGTCATTGTGACTCGTTGTGTGAAGCATTTGTCCATATTTATTAGTCATTGTGACTCGTTGTGTGAAATATTTGTCCATGTTTATTAGTCATTGTGGCTCGTTGTGTGTGTTGGAATATGTGTCCTCCGACAATAATGCGATCACGACTGTTGATCATGATGATCACATGTTTAAGTCTCATTAAAATGAATACAATTGGGAAGTAATTTTGTTACTGTCAACTGGTCAACATATATCGGTAATGATTGGCTGACTAGAGTTTGACATTACTGTCGTGTGACGGTGGTGATCAGTTGACCCCCTAGGTCATACCTAAAGGGCAACCCTCTTAATTGATTATTTAATTAATCGTATAATGTTACGAGTTAATTAAATTACTTGAAAATTGACGGACGATTTTGGAAGTAAAATTTACGTATCATATTGAAATGTGATTAAATGAGATACGGTCTGAGTAATTAAATTGTATAGTTACTCGGATGAAATAAATTGTTTAATGTAACAATTAAATCGAATGAATTGTTATTAATACAATCAGTTGTGATTTATAAATTGGTAAAATATTTTTGGCACAAGTAATTATGAAATTACTAAGTCAATTTTTGTATGTGACGTATTTTATTAATACGTTGATTTTTAATATGATAAAAATTACATAACAAATATATGTGACATGTGACATGTAACATATAGACAATTGACAAAAATAATATGGATTCCATATTATCAAATGGACCGAAATATAGGAAGTGGATTAAGCTAATTAATTGTTTAATTAGTAGCTAAACATAATGATTGTTTTGCTTTTTAGCCATGCAACCCTACTACTCCTTGTGAAGACAAAAGTGATCATGCATTGGCTCCCCAAAAAGCCTTCCCTTCCAACCGGTTTTTCATGTGAAAAATCATCATTGGTTTTTCAATTTAATTTACCTATTACTCTAAAATGTGTTAGAGATTAATTCATTCCACACATCATCCAAAATATAAGTTTTCTAGAGAAATAAAATCCTCTCTTTATCTCTCAACAAAACTGAAAATATTCAAAGTGTTAACAATATTTTTGGTTCAATTTTCTTATAGATTAATATTATACTAGTATTATAATATTAATTAGATTAAGTGAAAGCCTTGGGTATTAAGCTTAGGGAGAGATCTTGCTCTTAGATCTTTGTTCTTCCATTGGAATAAGCTCAAGAACAAAAGAGAAAGGTGATCTCTTTTGTGCCCAAATATCCGAAATTTATTATGTAAGGACATGATTTCTCCTCTATTCATTTTATAGTTTGCATGCATAAGTTCCGTTATTAATTTTATGACAAATTATTAGACATATAAGAGTATGTTATAATGTATATGAATTTACATTTCCTTCAATCGGTATCAGAGCCACGGTTGTTTGCATGCAAATTGGTTAAAAGTTTTTCCGAGTTATATGAATAACAAAATAAAACTTGTAAAATTTGTGTTATTATGATATATCACGAAATAATTACATGCATGTTAATATTTCTGGTCCTAAAGTGTTTTAGGATTTTTTGGTTAATTTTTCGGATTTTTATTGTTCATATTTAATAAAAATGACATTTAAATGTGATTTTATGAGTAAAAATGTCATTTTTGGTCGAAAATTAGCTATACTTCGAATTTTAAGTTGGTTTTTGGATATGTTGTTACATATATTTTTTTGAGATAACCTGTAAATTTACATAATTTTTGCACTTGTTATGCTCGAAAAATGAATTTTTTATTATTAAATTCGGATTTAAGAGAAAAATAGGTTAATATGAGTTAAATTTCGAATCTGGTCATAGAAAATTTATATGTTGTCACATGCAATTTTACAAGATGTGTGTAAAATAATTGGCTATAAAGAAGTCTTTTAGCATGATTTATGAATTTTTGAAGAAAAATGACATAAATAGTGACATTATTAGTGAAAATTAATAAAACATATTCTATGACTTAGGAAAAACGTCTAATGTTGCATTTTATTATATTTTTCAGATCTAAAATTGAAAAGTTAATGAAAATAATTTTTCCATGTTTTTATGATTATTTTATTAAATATCGATAAACCGCAACATTGTTTTTCGGGAAAATTTCGAAATTTTTAACCTAAGATTTTGAACATTATGAGTGTCATGGGAATTTTCCAGAATGTTCATGAATTTAAATTTCAAATTTTGAATTTATTTGAAATTTTTGGATTTATTTGAAGTTTAATAGCTTTTTTTTTGTAATTTTGGTCCATTTATGAACAATTTTTGTAAATAAAAGTTAATTATGGTCAAATTACTAGTGGAGACTATATTTTGAGTCCTAAGAGGTTAGGGTAATTAACTTATGCATAAATATGAGTTTATGTATTTTTGTGATTATAAAATGTTGAAATCACGCAAATCCGTAAAAACCGAGTAATATATGATATTGGCTAATTAAAAGGCGATTTAGCATAAAAATTGAGCATGTTCATACATATTATAATGCTGCATTTTCTTATGATTGTCATAATTTTAATTTATGTAATTTTTGAATTATGTAATTTTACTTAGTATGGCCTTAGATTTTAATTGGTATTTCCCGAAATGTATGGGAATATCGATTCGGTTGTATTTTTATTGTGATCTCGTATCACCGTTTTGTAATTTAATAGATTATTTTATTTTAGTTACAAATGTATAATAGGAAATTATGTAATTTATTATGTAATTTTATTCATTCCGGAGTTTCCAAAAGACGGATTTCTTCAAGAATGGCGATACATAAAGACGGTGTTACCTCGAGATGTGTGCCACAACCGAAGTTCAAGGGACCAATGGAGTTGGTTTCCGAATATGTAATAGATTAATAGTTTTTCTATTTTAGGAAAGGCCATACTAGGATTTATTTACTTTTATGCTTGCATTTTATTTTATGTCACATGCATCGCTAAATCGCCATAACTAAACATGCATTGTCTTTTATCGAGTTTATCGACCGTGTCAATTCGAATTATCGTAGTTCACCGATTTAGTTCACTTAAAACGTGATAGATAATAAATTGACATGACCTCTCGCTAAAACAACTAATTGAGACATAGCCTTACCAAATAGTAGAAACCATGAAAACCTATTTCGCGAGGGAGTGCACTCGGCTACCCCGGGGTACAAACCTTGTTACGTAGGGGAAGTGGGTGATAAATGTCTAATCCACCGAATTCATGTTGATGAGGGTTTCATCGGCTACCCCGTGCCTAAGTTAATGTGGGTTTGGATAATGGACACATTTATTCGAAATTTGGATTGAACTCAACAAAAGTAATTAATGAGGGTTTCATCGGCTACCCCGTGCCCTTGTTGATGTGTTTTGGGCTATAGATAAATATTAGAGTAATTTTATCGACCAAGAGTTCTAAAAGTAGAATCGATTAAAAGGTTAATCCACCGAGTTATATTGATGAGGGTTTCATCGGCTACCCCGTGCCTAAGTCGATATGAATTTGGGTCTTGGAATCATTTTTCCTAGTTGGGTAGAGGTCACTAGAAAAATGCTCATAACTTGTTTAAATCATTCATTTTTACGAGTATTATTAAAACGACATTTGTTTTACTCCTTATATCTTGTTTTGTAGACCACTTCTTATTCATAACAAATGGCAACACCAACTCCTAATGCTACACCACTCGCTACTTCATCATGGCTCCGATCCTTTATGGATCGATGTAAACTTGAAAAGAATGGGTCAAATTTCTCCGAGTGGGATGCCCAACTCAAATTAGCCGCCGAAGGTGACGACAAGCTTCGTTACCTTACCGAGGCCTCTCCACCCGAGCCCACCACTAGGTCCACCGCGGCCACTAGGGAAGCCTATGAGGCTTACCAAAAGGAGTCCGCCGCAATGAAAAATGTCTTAATATTTGCGATGGAGGCGGAACTCCAAAGGAGAGCCTTCAAAATGGGCAATGCTAATGAGATTTACTCCAAACTTGTGACCATGTTTTCACAAACTCCGCGGATCGTCCAATATGAGGCGGCCGCGGCATTCTTTGATCTCGACTTCAAAGAGGGCCAAAAGGTTAGCCCTCATGTGCTCAAACTCATGGAGCTTGTCGAGACCTTGAAGATTCAAAAGGTTGAAATCCCCAAAGAACTCATCGTAGATAGGATTCTACACTCCTTGTCTAAGGTTAAGGCATATGTACAATTCCGGGTGAATTTCAATATGCAAGACAAGGATGTGTCTCTTGAGGAGTTGCACAAGTTACTTGTGCAAGCCGAGAGGGACATGGGGTTAAATGTGAACCCTCCCAAGGATGTGCTTAACATAAGCACAAAGAGTAAGGGGAAGTTCAAGAAGAATGGGAGAAAGGGCAAGAAGCAAGCTCCCACATTCACCAAAGCTAAGTCTTGTGAAGCTAGCACCTCCAAAGTCAAGAAGGGTCCTCTTGATAAGTGCCATTATTGTAATGGCATGGGACATTGGAAGAGGAATTGTTCCAAATATCTTGGTGATATCAAAGCTGGAAAGATCACTCCAGTAGGTAAATGACTAACCTTCTTTTATGTTTCTAAATTCAACTATGGTAATGTGATACAAAGTTGTGATAATGTATCTCCCTTTTTATTGTAAATAGGGCCTCCACCAAGCAAAGACAAGGGAAAAGAAAAACAAGCATGATAAACCATGGAGAAGCTAAGGATAGCTTTTATGGAGCCTTGTTTTTCATTGTCTTATTTTAAGTAATGTTTTGAATTTTTAGAACTTTAAGTTTCCGTGTTCGACATGGAAAGGTATTTTGGATAATGGTTTGTATTTTGGTGGTAATGATAGTGACTTGGTTTGCAACCCAAGTCACCCGTTTTATCATTTATCCTTTATGTTCTAAAATTTCATCTTTAAATGCTTGCGTTTTGAAACATAAGATTATTCACTTAAAAGTGATCAAATAGACAATTATAATGACGGGTTTCATTATATGTCCACATGCTTAAGGCTTGTGTATGATCATTTATAAAGTGACTTTGAGTCTATGAACTCTCTTAAAGGTATGTCAACCACCAAGTACACATATAAAATCAATAACAATTAGTCAACCTATGAGGTAGTTCTCCTTATACTTCAACATCATTAATTTGTGTCTCATATGCTATCTTTGAATGCTTAGTGTATTCATTCTAAAGATAGAGTGGGAGAAAAGATGAGGACACAACACAAGGCAAGATAATTGTGTACTTGTGTAAATAAAGATCTACGCAAGAGAGAATGATTTGAATGAAGGTATATCTATTTACATAGTATACCAAATAGATGAGATCTATAGTCTCAAGTTAGTTCTAAATGACTTAAGAGACCAAGTGAAGTAATCATAAGAGTTTATTCTCAAGATAACTACACGAGGAGACCAAAAGAAGTTTTGGAAGAATAATGACTAATGTAAAGTCTTAACAAGCTTTTGACTAAGGTTATGAATCATTTGACCAATAGTTTCAATCATGAGTTTTACTTAAGAGCCTAAATGAATCAAAGTAACATACTAGTTATGATCAAAATCAAATTGCAAAATTGATATTCCGATATCTTCTTTAGCCAATGTTTTAACCATACAAATGTCATTGCTTAACCTCCCTATGAAATGGTTAAATCTCCTTCCGAAAGGGTATTCCGAAGGACCTATTCTAAATATTATTCGTATTTGAATAATGACATTGCTACACATCATTATGACATGAGTGTGTTAGAGATTTAAAATCTCTTTCCATAAGGTTAAGATGAGACCACTTCAAAATAGGCATTTTGAAAGGATATGGTGGGAACATATATGGTTTTATCCTAGTAACTTGGCACGGCAATTTATATTTATATTCTTGACAAATTTTGATTGAGAAGTCAATTTCAAAACATGTTGAATTGAGTGGGAGTTAGGATATTCTCATGTGAAGACATGGAATTTAGTGGGACCTATCATCCTTGAATGTATAAAACCCATTACTCATTAAAGAATGACGAGCTAATACCTTCTTTCATAAAGAAGCTTTTGAGTTTTCAATTCTGGATGAAAATGGACAATGATGAATCCAATTACATCATGGGATGTTGGATTAGTATTAAGAGATACACATCACATCAACATACGCGTAGGTTATTCGTATGAATGAAAATGGGATTACCATTAGCAGTCATGGTAGTTCATTGAACCTGAGAACGGTTGATCTCATGATTATTAGTAACTAATGTTTCCGCCATTAGGATAATCATGTACATGTCCAATTTTGAATCGTATGCATAAGAGCATGATGATTGGTTGGTGTGCCACAACAGAAACGTCATGAATTCTCGAGTAGAATCCGATGAGCGATTTCAGTGATTGACGGAATGTTCCATTGTGTGTTAAGAGGTTGCACATACTGTAGAAAATCCGAGCACATATGAGGATTTATGAGAATCCCAATTCTTTCAAGCCAAGAAAGAGAAATGAGAATTTTTGGAAAGATGCCTGGTTGAATAAGAGGTTATTCATAAACAATCTTTCCTAGTAAAAGCTAGGACTGATGAGAAGTGCTAAGCTAAATAATCTTGTCAATTGCTACAAGATTCTACAAAACACATACCTAGTGCATTGTGTGTGGATGAATACTTGATCAGTACAAGTTATATTATTCATCGCAAATTTGTTCGTTATGAAATGATCAGTAAGAGAGTTCTTTCAAGTTAAAGAACCAAAAGCAAGGTCGAGAACCTTGATGTGTACTTGGTAAGATTCATGCTATGAGAGAGAACATGAATGTGAAGGAAAATGCAAGTGTAAGAAGTTTGAACACATGGACACATGGGATGTTAAACTTCTATTGCAAATCAATGAGTGTTTACACTTATGATAAACATCACAAGGTTGTAATATGATATTAACTACCCGAGTGTGATGTCGACATTTGTCGTTTGAGTTATTATTAACTCACATTGAACATTGTTATATCCAAACGGGTTGTAGAGACAATTGAACCCCGTTAAAGTGAACATGGATTAACATTGTTTTTGCCCATAGTTACTTATATGAGGTGACGTCTCGAAGTGACTAGAGTGTGAGGCGATTGATGGCAAGTTCAAATGCCATAGAGTCATGTGAGATGACTAGTCGATCACATAGGCAGATTGTTAGGAACATTTGGTCGGGCCTTATGACCGCTTATAGAGTTCTGGCAAATTTATATAGCCTGGTCGTGGCGAGAGCTACTATAGTATTCAAATGAGTCGATTCTTTTGACTAAAGACTATTCTCCTAAGATGGCACGATTTGATTAACTTTGATTTGTGTTACTACGACCTTCGTAAATGGGGTCAAATGGGCATATTTTGGGTTATGATGGCTGTGGCTAGTCGAAGGGAATGAGTGCAATAGGAATTGTCCACCCCTAGTCAGGGTTATAACAATATCTCAGGGCCACTCGAGGAGTAATGAACTGGAAATGCGTGGCCACGCTCGGAATGTATCCATGGTGGATAAATCCGGTCAATCAGTTATTCTCCAGATCGAGGAAACCACTCTCGATATGATCACTTGCAAGTACGACCTGAAAGACACCTTGCATTGAGTGGGAGATAGTAATAGGACAAGAGAATTGGTGACGCACACTTGTCGAGGACAAGTGGGAGATTGTTGGAATATGTGTCCTCCGACAATAATGCGATCACGACTGTTGATCATGATGATCACATGTTTAAGTCTCATTAAAATGAATACAATTGGGAAGTAATTTTGTTATCACAACTGGTCAACATATATCGGTAATGATTGAGTGACTAGAGTTTGACATTACTGTCGTGTGACGGTGGTGATCAGTTGACCCCCTAGGTCATACCTAAAGGGCAACCCTCTTAATTGATTATTTAATTAATCGTATAATGTTACGAGTTAATTAAATTACTTGAAAATTGACGGACGATTTTGGAAGTAAAATTTACGTATCATATTGAAATGTGATTAAATGAGATACGGTCTGAGTAATTAAATTGTATAGTTACTCGGATGAAATAAATTGTTTAATGTAACAATTAAATCGAATGAATTGTTATTAATACAATCAGTTGTGATTTATAAATTGGTAAAATATTTTTGGCACAAGTAATTATGAAATTACTAAGTCAATTTTTGTATGTGACGTATTTTATTAATACGTTGATTTTTAATATGATAAAAATTACATAACAAATATATGTGACATGTGACATGTAACATATAGACAATTGACAAAAATAATATGGATTCCATATTATCAAATGGACCGAAATATAGGAAGTGGATTAAGCTAATTAATTGTTTAATTAGTAGCTAAACATAATGATTGTTTTGCTTTTTAGCCATGCAACCCTACTACTCCTTGTGAAGACAAAAGTGATCATGCATTGGCTCCCCAAAAGCCTTCCTTCCAACCGGTTTTTCATGTGAAAAATCATCATTGGTTTTTCAATTTAATTTACCTATTACTCTAAAATGTGTTAGAGATTAATTCATTCCACACATCATCCAAAATATAAGTTTTCTAGAGAAATAAAATCCTCTCTTTATCTCTCAACAAAACTGAAAATATTCAAAGTGTTAACAATATTTTTGGTTCAATTTTCTTATAGATTAATATTATACTAGTATTATAATATTAATTAGATTAAGTGAAAGCCTTGGGTATTAAGCTTAGGGAGAGATCTTGCTCTTAGATCTTTGTTCTTCCATTGGAATAAGCTCAAGAACAAAAGAGAAAGGTGATCTCTTTTGTGCCCAAATATCCGAAATTTATTATGTAAGGACATGATTTCTCCTCTATTCATTTTATAGTTTGCATGCATAAGTTCCGTTATTAATTTTATGACAAATTATTAGACATATAAGAGTATGTTATAATATATATGAATTTACATTTCCTTCAGTGTGAACCATTTGTCCATGTTTATTAGTCATTGTGACTCGTTGTGTGAAACATTTGTCCATGTTTTTTAGTCATTGTGACTCGTTGTGTGAAACATTTGTCCATGTTTATTAGTCATTGTGGCTCGTTGTGTGAACCATTTGTCCTTGTTTATTAGTCATTGTTACTCGTTGTATGAACCATTTGTCCATGTTTATTAGTCATTGTGACTCGTTGTGTGAAGCATTTGTCCATGTTTATTAGTCATTGTGATCCGTTGTGTGAAGCATTTGTCCATCTTTTTAGTCATTGTGACTCCTTGTGTGAATAATTTATCCTTGTCATTGTGACTCGTTGTGTCAACCAATTGTCTTTGTTCATTAGGCATTGTGACTCGTTGTGTGAACCATTTGTCCTTGTTCATTTGTCATTGTGACTCGTTGTGTGAAACATTTGTCCTTGTTTATTAGTCATCGTGACTCGTTGTGTGAAACATTTGTCCATGTTTATTAGTCATTGTGGCTCATTGTGTGAACCATTTGTCCTTGTTTATTAGTCATTGTTACTCGTTGTGTGAACCATATGTCCTTTTATTGTGACTCGTTGTGTGAAACATTTGTCCATGTTTATTAGTCATTGTGACTCGTTGTGTGAAACATTTGTCCATGTTTATTAGTTATTGTGGCTCGTTGTGTGAACCATTTGTCCTTGTTTATTAGTCATTGTTACTCGTTGTGTGAACCATTCGTCCATGTTTATTAGTCATTGTGACTCGTTGTGTGATACATTTGTCCATGTTTATTAGTCATTGTGACTCTTTGTGTGAACCAATTGTCCTTGTTCATTAGTCATTGTGACTCGTTGTCTGAAGCATTTGTCCATGTTTATTAGTCATTGTGACTCGTTGTGTGAAGCATTTGTCCATGTTTATTAGTCATTGTGACTCCTTGTGTGAATACTTTATCCTTGTCATTGTAACTCGTTGTGTCAACCAATTGTCCTTGTTCATTAGTCATTGTGACTCGTTGTGTGAAGCATTTGTCCATGTTTATTAGTCATTGTGACTCGTTGTGTGAAGCATTTGTCCATGTTTATTAGTTATTGTGACTCCTTGTGTGAATAATTTTCCTTGTCATTGTGACTCGTTGTGTCAACAAATTGTCCCTGTTCATTAGTTATTGTGACTCGTTGTGTGAACCATTTGTCCTTGTTTATTAGTCATTGTGACTCATTGTGTGAACCATTTGTCCTTGTTCATTTGTCATTGTGACTCGTTGTGTGAAACATTTGTCCATGTTTTTTAGTCATTGTGACTCGTTGTGTGAAACAATTGTCCATGTTTATTAGTCATTGTAAGTCGTTGTGTGAACCATTTGTCCTTGTTTATTAGTCATTGTTACTCGTTGTGTGAAACATTTGTCCATGTTTATTAGTCATTGTGACTCGTTGTGTGAACCATTTGTCCTTGTTCATTTGTCATTGTGACTCGTTGTGTGAAACATTTGTCCATGTTTATTAGTCATTGTGACTTGTCATGTTAAACATTTGTCATTGTTTATTAGTCATTGTGACTCCTTGTGAGAACCATTTGTCCATGTTTATTAGTCATTGTTACTCGTTGTGTGAAGCATTTGTCCATGTTTATTAGTCATTGTGATTTGTTGTGTTAATAGTTTATCCTTTATTGTGACTCGTTGTGTGAACCAATTGTCCTTGTTGATTAGTCATTGTGATTCGTTGTGTGAAGCATTTGTCCATGTTTATTAGTCATTGTGACTCGGTGTGTGAATTATTTATCCTTGTCATTGTCATTCGTTGTGTGAACCATTTGTCCTTGTTTATTAGCCATTGTGACTCGTTGTGTGAACCATTTGTCCATATTTATTAGTCATTGTGACTCGTTGTGTGATACATTTGTCCATGTTTATTAGTCATTGTGACTCGTTGTGTGAACCAATTGTCCTTGTTCATTAGTCATTGTGACTCGTTGTGTGAAGCATTTGTCCATGTTTATTAGTTATTGTGACTAACAGTGTGAAGCATTTGTCCATGTTTATTAGTCATTGTGACTCCTTGTGTGAATAATTTATCCTTGTCATTGTGACTTGTTGTGTCAACCAATTGTCCTTGTTCATTAGTCATTGTGACTCGTTGTGTGAAGCATTTGTCCATGTTTATTAGTCATTGTGACTCGTTGTGTGAAGCATTAGTCCATGTTTATTAGTCATTGTGACTCCTTGTGTGAATAATTTATCTTTGTCATTGTGACTCGTTGTTTCAACAAATTGTCCCTGTTCATTAGTCACACTACTACACATACCTCGCATTGGTGACGCTTTTCTATTGATGCTTTTATAAAGCGTGGACCCGTAAATAACCCTCCAATATTTTTTTTTGAAAACCGCCATATCTATGCTAAATTAGATGGCGCAATTTCTAAATTCACTAAAATAATCCCCCGCTAATTAACTCACGCGCACCGCCAGCACTACTTCATCATTTCATCTTCTTCACAATAACAAACCCTAACCTTAAATTTTCTCGATTTCATCGCAAATTTCCGTTCAATCACCGGCAAAGACAATTCACGCTGCCAATCAATTCTAATTCTTCACCTCACAAAGACGATACAATCTGCTTATTGCATATCATAGGTAAGGTTTTCTCATTCATTTTCAATCGTTGTATGTTATTGTTGGTAATTTTAATTGCTTTATAATCGGGTTATGGGCGTTCTTTGTAATTTTGATCATCAAGAAATATTATTATGTTATTGCTTAGGTCCGGTGTTTGTTAGGGTCATAATTCAGGTCATTGATCAGTCATGAATAGTAAGTTATAATCGGGTTAGGGTTATGGGCGTTCTTCGTAATTCAGATCATTGATCAGTCATGAATAGTAAGTTTTTGATTCAAAGTAGTAGTTAAACCCTAGGATCTCTTTTATGCTTTGTGTTCTGGGATGAATCGGGTAACAATAAGGGGCTCAATTATATTTGAGCAAATGCCGTGAACGAGACCCACTTGCAACTCCATGACCGTCAACTATCGGTACATTGTCAGCTTGGTGCTTCGTGGCACTTGGGCTTGTTGGTTCAAATTCATTGACATTAACCATAACATAGTCTTCATGAACCGTCTCGAGTTCATTCCACTCAACTAACCGTGGAATCAAGGTAAATAGTTTCTTGGTTCAAAGAAGCCAGGGAAATTAGATATACAACAAATGTGTCTGTTAACTTCAAATGTGTATGTTAACTTCAAAGTACAGAACATCACCAAGTTGGATATCAAATAGCTACCGCGAAAGTATCCCTCATATTATTTCTTCTACTAATGTGTCTGTTAACTTCAATGGACTACTTATTAATTGCAATTGGTCTGGTGAGATAAACTCTAATTTATATGGTGCTGCAAATGTTAGGAGCAATTATCAAAGGTTCTAGTAGCAGCACGGTTTTCTGCTAAGTTGAATAAAAATTCTCTTACTAATAAGTTGAATAAAAATTCTCAATAGTTTTCCCTCCAAAAAGAATCTAGTTAAATAAGGAAACAAAACTCTATTTTTATTCAATTATTATCTTTTAATTAAGATTTAATCTTTAACCATTATAATCATTTTTTTAACTAAATTATTGAAGCAAATCAAACCGAGGAAGGCCTCATTTCACGCGGTTTTGGACCTCGTCACAATTTGAGGTCTAACACCAAAACCGTCTAAGAAGTCATGGCTCCAACCGTCCTAATTCTTATCTTGGGTGAGTTTGGGACGTTTTTGTGTAGGATCTTTTATCTCCTAGAGCTGCCATTCAGATTTTAATTCAAGAAACATTGCAATGGTACAAGGGGACCCAGTTTTGAACAATGAGCTTAATGTCGCTATCAATCTTTCTTCTTTTGTTCCAACAAAGCTCAAGGGACTTTTTGGCTGCAGCAAGGAGTCTTACACGGTTTCCTCAAGCCCCATTCAGTCCATATAATCATAAATAAGAAGTTGAGCTACAAACAAGGAAGATTGGACTATTAGTTTACTTTCTTTACTTTATGTCATTTTCATTTCAACATTGTCATAGTCCTTGGCTGCCGTTTTTCTTGGTCTTTAGCTACTCATTTTGTGGCCCTTAGATGTAACCTAGTTTTCTCTCTTATAATTCTTTGCTTAGTGCTAGAAGAACCTCCTTTGCTTAGTGCTAGGGGCTGAGTAAGTTCATTGCTTTGTGCTTGAACCAACTCTTAGTCTTAAACCTTGGCTTTGTGCTTGGTTTAGGTCTTATCCCAATACTCAATCCTTAGCATTTGGCAATCGTTTTAGCACTCAAATTCTGTCCAAATTGGAGTTCTAATAGTTTTATTCCAATTATAATCTTTTAGTTAAAATAAAACAAAATCTGGTACAAGGCTTATGCTTACTCAACTAAGCAAGATTACTCCAAATTCCGAGTATATTTAGATAATTAATTGCATTTTATCCTTCAAACTTCTGCATGTAGGATGTATATATTTCATTGTTACAACTTACAAGTTTAATTAGTAAAAAGCACGAGAAGGAAACAAAGAAGCATACCTTATACTAAATCAGAGAAACTCATTTCAAGGCTATTTGAAAATTGCGTGATGAACTTTCTATAGAAAACTATTATGCATCTGCATGCCAAGGTAACTGGACAGTCAGCACCGCCAGCACTACTTCATCATTTCATCTTCTTCACAATAACAAACCCTAACCTTAAATTTTCTCGATTTCATCGCAAATTTCCGTTCAATCACCGGCAAAGACAATTCACGCTGCCAATCAATTCTAATTCTTCACCTCACAAAGACGATACAATCTGCTTATTGCATATCATAGGTAAGGTTTTCTCATTCATTTTCAATCGTTGTATGTTATTGTTGGTAATTTTAATTGCTTTATAATCGGGTTATGGGCGTTCTTTGTAATTTTGATCATCAAGAAATATTATTATGTTATTGCTTAGGGTCTGGTCAGTGTTTGTTAGGGTCATAATTCAGGTCATTGATCAGTCATGAATAGTAAGTTATAATCGGGTTAGGGTTATGGGCGTTCTTCGTAATTCAGATCATTGATCAGTCATGAATAGTAAGTTTTTGATTCAAAGTAGTAGTTAAACCCTAGGATCTCTTTTATGCTGTGTTCCTGGACTGAATCGGGTAACAATAAGGGGCTCAATTATATTTGAGCAAATGCCGTGAACGAGAGACCCACTTCCAACTCCATGGCCGTCAACTATCGGCTGTCTGCAGTTGGTGCTTCTGTGGCACTTGGGCTTGTTGGTTCAAATTCATTGACATTAACCATAACATAGTCTTCATGAACCGTCTCGAGTTCATTCCACTCAACTGCCGCTGTGCGGAATCAAGGTAAATAGTTTCTTGGTTCAAAGAAGCCAGGGAAATTAGATATACAACAAATGTGTCTGTTAACTTCAAATGTGTATGTTAACTTCAAAGTACAGAACATCAGCTTGAAGTTGGATATCAAATAGCTACCGCGAAAGTATCCCTCATATTATTTCTTCTACTAATGTGTCTGTTAACTTCAATGGACTACTTATTAATTGCAATTGGTCCGTGAGATAAACTCTAATTTATATGGTGCTGCAAATGTTAGGAGCAATTATCAAAGGTTCTAGTAGCAGCACGGTTTTCTGCTAAGTTGAATAAAAATTCTCTTACTAATAAGTTGAATAAAAATTCTCAATAGTTTTCCCTCCAAAAAGAATCTAGTTAAATAAGGAAACAAAACTCTATTTTTATTCAATTATTATCTTTTAATTAAGATTTAATCTTTAACCATTATAATCATTTTTTTAACTAAATTATTGAAGCAAATCAAACCGAGGAAGGCCTCATTTCACGCGGTTTTGGACCTCGTCACAATTTGAGGTCTAACACCAAAACCGTCTAAGAAGTCATGGCTCCAACCGTCCTAATTCTTATCTTGGGTGAGTTTGGGACGTTTTTGTGTAGGATCTTTTATCTCCTAGAGCTGCCATTCAGATTTTAATTCAAGAAACATTGCAATGGTACAAGGGGACCCAGTTTTGAACAATGAGCTTAATGTCGCTATCAATCTTTCTTCTTTTGTTCCAACAAAGCTCAAGGGACTTTTTGGCTGCAGCAAGGAGTCTTACACGGTTTCCTCAAGCCCCATTCAGTCCATATAATCATAAATAAGAAGTTGAGCTACAAACAAGGAAGATTGGACTATTAGTTTACTTTCTTTACTTTATGTCATTTTCATTTCAGCATTGTCATAGTCCTTGGCTGCCGTTTTTCTTGGTCTTTAGCTACTCATTTTGTGGCCCTTAGATGTAACCTAGTTTTCTCTCTTATAATTCTTTGCTTAGTGCTAGAAGAACCTCCTTTGCTTAGTGCTAGGGGCTGAGTAAGTTCATTGCTTTGTGCTTGAACCAACTCTTAGTCTTAAACCTTGGCTTTGTGCTTGGTTTAGGTCTTATCCCAATACTCAATCCTTAGCATTTGGCAATCGTTTTAGCACTCAAATTCTGTCCAAATTGGAGTTCTAATAGTTTTATTCCAATTATAATCTTTTAGTTAAAATAAAACAAAACTGGTACAAGGCTTATGCTTACTCAACTAAGCAGTATTACTCCAAATTCCGAGTATATTTAGATAATTAATTGCATTTTATCCTTCGATTCTCATGGTAGGATGTATATATTTCATTGTTACAACTTACAAGTTTAATTAGTAAAAAGCACGAGAAGGAAACAAAGAAGCATACCTTATACTAAATCAGAGAAACTCATTTCAAGGCTATTTGAAAATTGCGTGATGAACTTTCTATAGAAAACTATTATGCATCTGCATGCCAAGGTAACTGGACAGTCAGCACCGCCAGCACTACTTCATCATTTCATCTTCTTCACAATAACAAACCCTAACCTTAAATTTTCTCGATTTCATCGCAAATTTCCGTTCAATCACCGGCAAAGACAATTCACGCTGCCAATCAATTCTAATTCTTCACCTCACAAAGACGATACAATCTGCTTATTGCATATCATAGGTAAGGTTTTCTCATTCATTTTCAATCGTTGTATGTTATTGTTGGTAATTTTAATTGCTTTATAATCGGGTTATGGGCGTTCTTTGTAATTTTGATCATCAAGAAATATTATTATGTTATTGCTTAGGTCCGTGGTGTTTGTTAGGGTCATAATTCAGGTCATTGATCAGTCATGAATAGTAAGTTATAATCGGGTTAGGGTTATGGGCGTTCTTCGTAATTCAGATCATTGATCAGTCATGAATAGTAAGTTTTTGATTCAAAGTAGTAGTTAAACCCTAGGATCTCTTTTATGCTGTGTTCCTGGACTGAATCGGGTAACAATAAGGGGCTCAATTATATTTGAGCAAATGCCGTGAACGAGAGACCCACTTGCAACTCCATGGCCGTCAACTATCGGTACTCTCCGAGCTTGGTGCTTCGTGGCACTTGGGCTTGTTGGTTCAAATTCATTGACATTAACCATAACATAGTCTTCATGAACTGTCTCGAGTTCATTCCACTCAACTGCCCATTGTGCGAATCAAGGTAAATAGTTTCTTGGTTCAAAGAAGCCGGGAAATTAGATATACAACAAATGTGTCTCATTAACTTCAAATGTGTATGTTAACTTCAAAGTACGTAACATCGCTTGAAGTTGGATATCAAATAGCTACCGCGAAAGTATCCCTCATATTATTTCTTCTACTAATGTGTCTCGTTAACTTCAATGGACTACTTATTAATTGCAATTGGTCCGTGAGATAAACTCTAATTTATATGGTGCTGCAAATGTTAGGAGCAATTATCAAAGGTTCTAGTAGCAAAGACGGTTTTCCGCTAAGTTGAATAAAAATTCTCTTACTAATAAGTTGAATAAAAATTCTCAATAGTTTTCCCTCCAAAAAGAATCTAGTTAAATAAGGAAACAAAACTCTATTTTTATTCAATTATTATCTTTTAATTAAGATATAATCTTTAACCATTATAATCATTTTTTTAACTAAATTATTGAAGCAAATCAAACCGAGGAAGGCCTCATTTCACGCGGTTTTGGACCTCGTCACAATTTGAGGTCTAACACCAAAACCGTCTAAGAAGTCATGGCTCCAACCGTCCTAATTCTTATCTTGGGTGAGTTTGGGACGTTTTTGTGTAGGATCTTTTATCTCCTAGAGCTGCCATTCAGATTTTAATTCAAGAAACATTGCAATGGTACAAGGGGACCCAGTTTTGAACAATGAGCTTAATGTCGCTATCAATCTTTCTTCTTTTGTTCCAACAAAGCTCAAGGGACTTTTTGGCTGCAGCAAGGAGTCTTACACGGTTTCCTCAAGCCCCATTCAGTCCATATAATCATAAATAAGAAGTTGAGCTACAAACAAGGAAGATTGGACTATTAGTTTACTTTCTTTACTTTATGTCATTTTCATTTCAGCATTGTCATAGTCCTTGGCTGCCGTTTTTCTTGGTCTTTAGCTACTCATTTTGTGGCCCTTAGATGTAACCTAGTTTTCTCTCTTATAATTCTTTGCTTAGTGCTAGAAGAACCTCCTTTGCTTAGTGCTAGGGGCTGAGTAAGTTCATTGCTTTGTGCTTGAACCAACTCTTAGTCTTAAACCTTGGCTTTGTGCTTGGTTTAGGTCTTATCCCAATACTCAATCCTTAGCATTTGGCAATCGTTTTAGCACTCAAATTCTGTCCAAATTGGAGTTCTAATAGTTTTATTCCAATTATAATCTTTTAGTTAAAATAAAACAAAACTGGTACAAGGCTTATGCTTACTCAACTAAGCAGTATTACTCCAAATTCCGAGTATATTTAGATAATTAATTGCATTTTATCCTTCAGCTTCTGCGGTAGGATGTATATATTTCATTGTTACAACTTACAAGTTTAATTAGTAAAAAGCACGAGAAGGAAACAAAGAAGCATACCTTATACTAAATCAGAGAAACTCATTTCAAGGCTATTTGAAAATTGCGTGATGAACTTTCTATAGAAAACTATTATGCATCTGCATGCCAAGGTAACTGGACAGTCAGCACCGCCAGCACTACTTCATCATTTCATCTTCTTCACAATAACAAACCCTAACCTTAAATTTTCTCGATTTCATCGCAAATTTCCGTTCAATCACCGGCAAAGACAATTCACGCTGCCAATCAATTCTAATTCTTCACCTCACAAAGACGATACAATCTGCTTATTGCATATCATAGGTAAGGTTTTCTCATTCATTTTCAATCGTTGTATGTTATTGTTGGTAATTTTAATTGCTTTATAATCGGGTTATGGGCGTTCTTTGTAATTTTGATCATCAAGAAATATTATTATGTTATTGCTTAGGTCTGGTCGGTGTTTGTTAGGGTCATAATTCAGGTCATTGATCGATCATGAATAGTAAGTTATAATCGGGTTAGGGTTATGGGCGTTCTTCGTAATTCAGATCATTGATCAGTCATGAATAGTAAGTTTTTGATTCAAAGTAGTAGTTAAACCCTAGGATCTCTTTTATGCTGTGTTCCTGGACTGAATCGGGTAACAATAAGGGGCTCAATTATATTTGAGCAAATGCCGTGAACGAGAGACCACTTGCAACTCCATGGCCGTCAACTATCGGGTGCTGCAGCTTGGTGCTTCTGTGGCACTTGGGCTTTTTGGTTCAAATTCATTGACATTAACCATAACATAGTCTTCATGAACTGTCTCGAGTTCATTCCACTCAACTACATTTGTCAGTGGAAATCAAGGTAAATAGTTTCTTGGTTCAAAGAAGCCAGGGAAATTAGATATACAACAAATGTGTCTATTAACTTCAAATGTGTATGTTAACTTCAAAGTACAGAACATCAGCTTGAAGTTGGATATCAAATAGCTACCGCGAAAGTATCCCTCATATTATTTCTTCTACTAATGTGTCTGTTAACTTCAATGGACTACTTATTAATTGCAATTGGTCTGGTGAGATAAACTCTAATTTATATGGTGCTGCAAAATGTTAGGAGCAATTATCAAAGGTTCTAGTAGCAAAGACGGGTTTTTCTGCTAAGTTGAATAAAAATTCTCTTACTAATAAGTTGAATAAAAATTCTCAATAGTTTTCCCTCCAAAAAGAATCTAGTTAAATAAGGAAACAAAACTCTATTTTTATTCAATTATTATCTTTTAATTAAGATATAATCTTTAACCATTATAATCATTTTTTTAACTAAATTATTGAAGCAAATCAAACCGAGGAAGGCCTCATTTCACGCGGTTTTGGACCTCGTCACAATTTGAGGTCTAACACCAAAACCGTCTAAGAAGTCATGGCTCCAACCGTCCTAATTCTTATCTTGGGTGAGTTTGGGACGTTTTTGTGTAGGATCTTTTATCTCCTAGAGCTGCCATTCAGATTTTAATTCAAGAAACATTGCAATGGTACAAGGGGACCCAGTTTTGAACAATGAGCTTAATGTCGCTATCAATCTTTCTTCTTTTGTTCCAACAAAGCTCAAGGGACTTTTTGGCTGCAGCAAGGAGTCTTACACGGTTTCCTCAAGCCCCATTCAGTCCATATAATCATAAATAAGAAGTTGAGCTACAAACAAGGAAGATTGGACTATTAGTTTACTTTCTTTACTTTATGTCATTTTCATTTCAGCATTGTCATAGTCCTTGGCTGCCGTTTTTCTTGGTCTTTAGCTACTCATTTTGTGGCCCTTAGATGTAACCTAGTTTTCTCTCTTATAATTCTTTGCTTAGTGCTAGAAGAACCTCCTTTGCTTAGTGCTAGGGGCTGAGTAAGTTCATTGCTTTGTGCTTGAACCAACTCTTAGTCTTAAACCTTGGCTTTGTGCTTGGTTTAGGTCTTATCCCAATACTCAATCCTTAGCATTTGGCAATCGTTTTAGCACTCAAATTCTGTCCAAATTGGAGTTCTAATAGTTTTATTCCAATTATAATCTTTTAGTTAAAATAAAACAAAACTGGTACAAGGCTTATGCTTACTCAACTAAGCAGTATTACTCCAAATTCCGAGTATATTTAGATAATTAATTGCATTTTATCCTTCACTTCATGTAGGATGTATATATTTCATTGTTACAACTTACAAGTTTAATTAGTAAAAAGCACGAGAAGGAAACAAAGAAGCATACCTTATACTAAATCGTAGAAAACTCATTTCAAGGCTATTTGAAAATTGCGTGATGAACTTTCTATAGAAAACTATTATGCATCTGCATGCCAAGGTAATCGGACAACAAGACCGCCAAAGACTACTTCATCATTTCATCTTCTTCACAATAACAAACCCTAACCTTAAATTTTCTCGATTTCATCGCAAATTTCCGTTCAATCACCGGCAAAGACAATTCACGCTGCCAATCAATTCTAATTCTTCACCTCACAAAGACGATACAATCTGCTTATTGCATATCATAGGTAAGGTTTTCTCATTCATTTTCAATCGTTGTATGTTATTGTTGGTAATTTTAATTGCTTTATAATCGGGTTATGGGCGTTCTTTGTAATTTTGATCATCAAGAAATATTATTATGTTATTGCTTAGGGTCTGTCGTTGTTTGTTAGGGTCATAATTCAGGTCATTGATCAGTCATGAATAGTAAGTTATAATCGGGTTAGGGTTATGGGCGTTCTTCGTAATTCAGATCATTGATCAGTCATGAATAGTAAGTTTTTGATTCAAAGTAGTAGTTAAACCCTAGGATCTCTTTTATGCTGTGTTCCTGGACTGAATCGGGTAACAATAAGGGGCTCAATTATATTTGAGCAAATGCCGTGAACGAGAGACCCACTTGCAACTCCATGGCCGTCAACTATCGGCTGTCTGCAGTTGGTGCTTCTGTGGCACTTGGGCTTGTTGGTTCAAATTCATTGACATTAACCATAACATAGTCTTCATGAACCGTCTCGAGTTCATTCCACTCAATCGCTACTGTGAAATCAAGGTAAATAGTTTCTTGGTTCACGAAGCCAGGGAAATTAGATATACAACAAATGTGTCTCATAACTTCAAATGTGTATGTTAACTTCAAAGTACGTAACATCGACTTGAAGTTGGATATCAAATAGCTACCGCGAAAGTATCCCTCATATTATTTCTTCTACTAATGTGTCATTAACTTCAATGGACTACTTATTAATTGCAATTGGTCCGTGAGATAAACTCTAATTTATATGGTGCTGCAAATGTTAGGAGCAATTATCAAAGGTTCTAGTAGCAAAGACGGTTTTTCTGCTAAGTTGAATAAAAATTCTCTTACTAATAAGTTGAATAAAAATTCTCAATAGTTTTCCCTCCAAAAAGAATCTAGTTAAATAAGGAAACAAAACTCTATTTTTATTCAATTATTATCTTTTAATTAAGATATAATCTTTAACCATTATAATCATTTTTTTAACTAAATTATTGAAGCAAATCAAACCGAGGAAGGCCTCATTTCACGCGGTTTTGGACCTCGTCACAATTTGAGGTCTAACACCAAAACCGTCTAAGAAGTCATGGCTCCAACCGTCCTAATTCTTATCTTGGGTGAGTTTGGGACGTTTTTGTGTAGGATCTTTTATCTCCTAGAGCTGCCATTCAGATTTTAATTCAAGAAACATTGCAATGGTACAAGGGGACCCAGTTTTGAACAATGAGCTTAATGTCGCTATCAATCTTTCTTCTTTTGTTCCAACAAAGCTCAAGGGACTTTTTGGCTGCAGCAAGGAGTCTTACACGGTTTCCTCAAGCCCCATTCAGTCCATATAATCATAAATAAGAAGTTGAGCTACAAACAAGGAAGATTGGACTATTAGTTTACTTTCTTTACTTTATGTCATTTTCATTTCAGCATTGTCATAGTCCTTGGCTGCCGTTTTTCTTGGTCTTTAGCTACTCATTTTGTGGCCCTTAGATGTAACCTAGTTTTCTCTCTTATAATTCTTTGCTTAGTGCTAGAAGAACCTCCTTTGCTTAGTGCTAGGGGCTGAGTAAGTTCATTGCTTTGTGCTTGAACCAACTCTTAGTCTTAAACCTTGGCTTTGTGCTTGGTTTAGGTCTTATCCCAATACTCAATCCTTAGCATTTGGCAATCGTTTTAGCACTCAAATTCTGTCCAAATTGGAGTTCTAATAGTTTTATTCCAATTATAATCTTTTAGTTAAAATAAAACAAAACTGGTACAAGGCTTATGCTTACTCAACTAAGCAAGATACTCCAAATTCCGAGTATATTTAGATAATTAATTGCATTTTATCCTTCAAACCTTCATGCGTAGGATGTATATATTTCATTGTTACAACTTACAAGTTTAATTAGTAAAAAGCACGAGAAGGAAACAAAGAAGCATACCTTATACTAAATCAGAGAAACTCATTTCAAGGCTATTTGAAAATTGCGTGATGAACTTTCTATAGAAAACTATTATGCATCTGCATGCCAAGGTAATCGACAACAAGACCGCCAAAGACTACTTCATCATTTCATCTTCTTCACAATAACAAACCCTAACCTTAAATTTTCTCGATTTCATCGCAAATTTCCGTTCAATCACCGGCAAAGACAATTCACGCTGCCAATCAATTCTAATTCTTCACCTCACAAAGACGATACAATCTGCTTATTGCATATCATAGGTAAGGTTTTCTCATTCATTTTCAATCGTTGTATGTTATTGTTGGTAATTTTAATTGCTTTATAATCGGGTTATGGGCGTTCTTTGTAATTTTGATCATCAAGAAATATTATTATGTTATTCCTTAGGGTCTGGTCAGTGTTTGTTAGGGTCATAATTCAGGTCATTGATCAGTCATGAATAGTAAGTTATAATCGGGTTAGGGTTATGGGCGTTCTTCGTAAT
This sequence comes from Silene latifolia, assembly GCF_048544455.1. NCBI lineage: Eukaryota > Viridiplantae > Streptophyta > Magnoliopsida > Caryophyllales > Caryophyllaceae > Silene > Silene latifolia. Next base: position 39,514,986 of record NC_133531.1, read on the forward strand.
TCAGATCATTGATCAGTCATGAATAGTAAGTTTTTGATTCAAAGTAGTAGTTAAACCCTAGGATCTCTTTTATGCTGTGTTCCTGGACTGAATCGGGTAACAATAAGGGGCTCAATTATATTTGAGCAAATGCCGTGAACGAGACCCACTTGCAACTCCATGGCCGTCAACTATCTATCGTCATAGCTGGTGCTTCAGTGGCCCTTGGGCTTGTTGGTTCAAATTCATTGACATTAACCATAACATAGTCTTCATGAACCGTCTCGAGTTCATTCCACTCAACTGCCGCTGTGCGGAATCAAGGTAAATAGTTTCTTGGTTCAAAGAAGCCAGGGAAATTAGATGCAGTGTAATGTCCAAGGGTTTAGACAAAACAACAATCAAACCAGCAGAAATAAAAGAAATTCTCAGGAATGCAATAAACTTGTGCTAATTAATAAAATTATGAATTGAACTCCTAAAATCATGAAACTTGGCAAAAATTATTTTGACATAAGAACTACTTCGAAAGCAGAAGACCAAGATTTTTAGAGGACTCAAAGTATTTTTAAGACTCAATCAACAGATGACAGGACACAAAGGACTGTAATTGAGACAGTTCTGGGATAATGCTTGAAAGGAGGAAACTTGGATATAATTATCAACCGAAAAACCCACGAATACTCACAGGAATCAAGCTAATAATTTGGGGTGTTAGAGTTAAGAAATTCCACAGATTAACACAGAAAGACTCAACTGAAACTACAAAAAAGCTAAACTAACCACAGTCTCAAAGACAGAAAGTTTATACTCTACTAACAGTACTTAATCAATAACCACAGTCTAAGCACAATGTTATTATCAAGCCCGACTCTAATCTACAGACTAAGCACAAGATTAAGAGGTTTAAATTTGAGAGAAATCTCGTGTTTCATTCATAAATCACCAGTGTTACAACAATCGAGCTAAGGTCCTTATATAGGCCTTTTTAGGTTACAATCTTGAAAGAAAAACTACATCCAAGGGTCAGGATCTCTCCTCACATGCTGGTAAGAGTCTAAGTACAATATTACAACGGTTTAAAAGTTCTTAATTGTAAACTGGAATGAAAACAAAAGAGAAATGCAGGTGACAGTGACAGGTTGTGGTCCTTTGCTGCATTGCTGGCTTTTCTGTTGAATGTAGGCACTTGAGGACGAAATGATTGAGTCCTTGGCATTAAAATTGGCTCTAGGTTGTATCTGGTATATGGGAAGACAAGCCAAAAGTTCCTTGCATGCTTTTTCCTCATGGTTTAGCCGAGAAATGGAAAGATTGCTTTTGTTGTTTGTCAAATGTCAGCAGTTCTGCTCCACTAGTTTTCTATGACTTGCATTGTGATTCTTCCTTGGACCCCTAGGACTTTTCTCGAGCTTAGTTTAATCGCCAACCACTGGCCATGGTGGCACCGGTGGTTGGGCTTGTACTCGTACCTATTAGCCACTAAACCTAGCCCACTCTGGTTGCTTCCCGAAGTGGTTGTGGTGCTTTGTTTTGGCCTGCTTGCATTTGTGGAGTATCCTGGTCGCAGCTCCCCGCCGCAACCTCCCTGGTTGAACAGGGGCTTGTCCTCAAGCCTCGGTGGCTCCTCCCCCTCAAAGATCCTCATAATAGGGACTTAGGTCACCTACATTGAAAGTGCCATGCACCTCATACTCTCCCCGGTAGATCCACCTTGTAGGCATTTGGACCAATCCTCTCAATAATTTCAAAGGGGCCATCAGCTCTTGGCATTAACTTGTTCTTTCTTCTTGATGGAAACCTCTCTTTCCTTAAATGAACCCACTAAATCCCCGGAACAAATTCTTTCTTTTTCTCGAGGTACCTTGGATCAAGCTTCTGTACTTCTCATTGGCCTTCTCAATCTCTCTTTTCACAGTTTCATGGAGTTTCAACACTGTTCTGCGCCTGGCCTTAGCATCATGATTCATCTCATTTCTTGGTACAGATGATAAGTCTATAGGCATTAGGGGGTTAATCCCATAGACAACCTCAAAAGGACTATGACCATGTAGAGTTGATGGTGATCTGTTGAAGGCAAATTCTGCTTTGCTAACTTGATGTCCCAATCTTTTAGACTCTTGCTTACAATACATCTCAGAATCCTACCCAAGGTTTTGTTGGTGACCTCAGTTTGGCCATCTGTTTGGGGGTGGTGAGATGTACTGAACAACAGCTTGGTCTTGAGTAGCTTCCATAGAGTTTTCCAAAAGTAACTCATGAACTTTGTATCCCTATCTGATACAATTGTCTTTGGAATCCCATGAAGCCTTACAATTTCTTTCAGGTATAGCTCAAGAACACTAGCAAGATCCTCTGTCTTCTTGCAAGCTATGAAATGGGCCATTTTACTGAACCTATCAACAACAACCATGACTGAATCCTTTCCTCTCTGTGTCCTTGGTAATGCAACAATAAAATCCATGCTCACATCCTCCCATGGCTTACTTGGTACTGGTAATGGGATATATGGACCAGTTTGGAAGGAACTCTTAGCCACTTGACACACTCGAACATCTCCTGAGAATATTTTGGACATCCCCCATCATCTTTGGCCAATAGAACTGTTCTTGTAGTATGTCCAGTGTCTTTTGAACACCAAAATGCCCTCCTAAGCCTCCCCCGAATGGACTTCTCCCGATTAGGAGGTCCCTGTAGGAACCCCTTGGAACACAGAGCTTGTTCCCTTGGAATAGAAACCCATCTTGCAGCAGTATTTGTTCCCTGAACCCTATGCCCTTCAAACTGTGTGATCCACTCCTCGAGAAGTCGGGTCTTCCTTGTACATCTTTTTCATGAACTCAAAACCAAGGACCCTGGTTCCCATAGTTGACAGTAAGGAGTGCCTCCTTGATAGTGCATCTGCCACTACATTTTGTTTTCCTTCTTTATACTTGCTGGAAAAGGTGAATGATTGCAAGTACTCCACCCATTTAGCATGTCTGTGGCTCAATTTGTGTTGACCATTGATATATTTCAAAGCTTCATGATCGTAGTGTAACACAAATGGCTTTGGCTTCAAATAGTGACTCCAATGCATGATCGCCGATAATTGCATAAAATTCCTTGTCATAGGTAGAATACTTCAACTTAGCTCCATTCAATTTTTCACTGAAATAAGCTACAGGTTTCGAGCTTGGATTAGACTGCACCAATGCCTACCCCACTGGCATCACACTCTACTTCAAAGAGTTGATCAAAGTCCTGCAATTTCGAATAGGAGTTTCACACATCAATTTCTTAATTTTCTCAAAGGATCTGTTGAGCATTCTCACCCAAAGTGGAACTCTCCTTTCTTCATGCACTCGTAATTGGGGCAACAACTGAATCAAGTTCTTGATAAATCTCCTATAAAATGAGGCCAATCCATGGAACCCTCTCACCTCGGTGATTGTTTTGGGAGTTGGCCAGATTGAATGGTCAGTAACTTTGTCCCGATCAATCGTAATCCCTCTCCCAGAGACAATGTACCCAAGGAATGCCACTTCTTCAACCATAAAAGTGCATTTTTCTAGTTTACCAAATAGCTTTTGTTCCTTGAGAATCCCGAACACAAACTTCAAGATGTTTCAGTGTTCTCTTTCACCGCCGCTATAAACCAAGATATCATCAAAGTAGACCACTGCAAATTTGCCTAAACATGGCCTTAACACCTCAGTCATCAGTCTCATAAAGGTGCTTGGTGCATTAGAAAGACCAAATGGCATCACAAGCCACTCATACAGTCCATGTTTAGTTTTGAAGGCGGTCTTCCACTCATCTCCTTCCCTTATCCTGACTTGATGGTACCCTTGCCTGAGATCAATTTTAGAAAATATCATGGCACCACCGAGCTCATCCAAAGATGTCATCCAACCTTGGTATTGGGAACCTGTACTTGACAGTGATGTTGTTAATGGCCCTACTGTCAAGACACATCCTCCATGTTCCATCTTTCTTGGGAACAAGTAGAGCAGAACTCGCACAAGGACCGAGAGATTCCCCGACAAATCCTTTGCTCATAAGCTCCTCAATTTGGCTTTGCAATTCTTTGGTAGCAGCTGGATCACTTCTATAAGCTGGCCTCGTTAGGAAGCACCGAGCCTGGAACAAGGTCTATGTGATGCTCAATGCCTCTCAATGGTGGCAACCCACTAGGCGACTCTTTTGGAAACACCTCCTTATACCTCCGAATTAATGGCCTAACTTCAAAGAGCATCTCAGGGCTCCTCCTTGCTCACTTCTTTGGATAGTAACATCCGATAGGTTGTTCCTTCTTTATCTCTTTGATCACTACGCTTTCGAAAAGAAATAGCACACCATTGCTCTCTTCTGGCATGTTGGGACTTCCATAGTTTTTCTGGTTGGGTGGTAATGGGGTCAGGGTGACCTTCTTGCCTTCATGCTTGAAACTATAGATGTTATCTTTCCCATGGTGAGTGGTATTCCTGTCATATTCCCATGGTCTTCCTAAGAGTAGGTGGCAGGCATCCATTGGGACAATATCACACAAGACTTCATCTTTGTACACCTTCCCAATAGAAAATGGAACCAAGCATTGCTTGTCCACCCTTACTTCTGCTCCCTTGTTCAACCATCTCAATTTGTAAGGGTTTGGGTGCTCTTGAGTTGTCAGGTTGAGTTTACTAACCATGGCATTTGATGCCACATTTGTACAACTTCCCCATCTATGATTAGGTTACAAACCCTCCCCCGACTGTGCATCCGGTTCAATATCGGATCTTTGATCGCCTTCCAGAGGTGAGTGTTGGGAATGCATGACCCTCCACAAGACTAAGCCGTGACCTGTATCGGGGGGCCACAACTGCATCTTGTTCTGGTTCTCCTTCAGTCTCTACTTCCTCCATTATCAGGGTCTCATCTTCTTCATACTGAACCAACCCTTCCCTCTCCCATTGTTCTACTTCCATTGCTGTCAAGGTTCTCTTAGAAGGACAGTCCTTCCTAAAATGGCCATACCCTTGGCACTGGAAGCATTTAACTCTCCCATCGATTCTGATTGTGTTAGTTCTAGGGTTCACATGACTCTTCCCCTTGTCCTGGTGTTGGTTGGGTTGCAGTTTTGGGACTTCTCCAATCCTAACCCCAAAAAAGGTTTGAAAGTGGGTCCGTAAGGGGTTTGGAAGCAGTGACCTTGGCTTTTCCCATCTTTTCAATCCTCAATGCCAGGTTGACTGCCTCATCAAAGGACCAAACTTGTTGCATTCTAACTCTTATAGCAATCTTAGGATCTAAACCCTCAACAAACCTAGCAATTTTCTGTTCAGGCTTTTCAGTGATCTCACATTGCAGGGTGAGTTGTTCAAAGCTCCTAAGATAAGACTCAACAGATTGTTGGTCTTGCCTCAGCTGGGTTAACTTAATGAACATATCCTGGGTGTAATCCTTAGCTATAAACTTATCCTTCAATTTCTTTTTAAGCTTTAGCCAAGATTTAATGGGTTCCTTGCCCTCTCTCATTCTCCGGCCTTTCGTGTTTTCATACCAAAGTGAGGCATAACCTTTGAATTTAAGGATAGAAACTTTGAAAGCTTTCCTGTCAGTATATCCTTTAAATTCAAAGACTCTCTCAACAGTTCTAATCCAGTCTAACAAATCTTCAGGGTTTAAACTACCATGGAAATCAGGAATTTCTACCTTTATGTCTTTGTCTCTTTCCATGTAGATGCCCTCCGCCATAGATTCATCAAGATGTCGACAAGTCTTCTCCATGTTCCTGGTGGTATGGTTGTCCTCTTCCCGCTCCAAAGAAAGCCTCTACCCCCGCCCGCCTCGTAGGGTGGCCTGTTAGGAACTCCTTCCGCAAGAGTGTTGACAATATTTACCAGTTCATTGATTCTTCCCGCTATCCGATCCACCCTGGTTTCAATACCAAAATCTCTTCTCACTCATGGGTTATTTTTGTAGTTTTGTTGTAGTTAGGGTAAAAATGAACTCACTTTCCTTCCCAAGACTAACACAAGATGGAATCGTGTTAAAACCTTGCTCGATATACCAATTTGCGTGTAATGTCCAAGGGTTTAGACAAAACAACAATCAAACCAAATAAAATAAAAGAAATTCTCAGGAATGCAATAAACTTGTGCTAATTAATAAAATTATGAATTGAACTCCTAAAATCATGAAACTTGGCAAAAATTATTTTGACATAAGAACTACTTCTGAGCAGAAGACCAAGATTTTTAGAGGACTCAAAGTATTTTTAAGACTCAATCAACAGACCGACAGACACAAAGGACTGTAATTGAGACAGTTCTGGGATAATGCTTGAAAGGAGGAAACTTGGATATAATTATCAACCGAAAAACCCACGAAATACTCACAGGAATCAAGCTAATAATTTGGGGTGTTAGAGTTAAGAAATTCCACAGATTAACACAGAAAGACTCAATCAAACTACAAAGAAAGCTAAACTAACCACAGTCTCAAAGACAGAAAGTTTATACTCTACTAACAGTACTTAATCAATAACCACAGTCTAAGCACAAAGTTATTATCAAGCCCGACTCTAATCTACAGACTAAGCACAAGATTAAGAGGTTTAAATTTGAGAGAAATCTCGGGTTTCATTCATAAATCACCAGTGTTACAACAATCGAGCTAAGGTCCTTATATAGGCCTTTTTAGGTTACAATCTTGAAAGAAAAACTACATCCAAGGGTCAGGATCTCTCCTCACATGCTGGTAAAAGTCCAAGTACAATATTACAACGGTTTAAAAGTTCTTAATTGTAAATGAATGAAAACAAAAGAGAAATGCAGTGTGACATGTTGTGGTCCTTTCGCATTGCTTTGGCTTTTCTGTTGAATGTAGGCACTTGAGGACGAAATGATTGAGTCCTTGGCATAAAAATTGGCTCTAGGTTGTATCTGGTTTATGGGAAGACAAGCCAAAAGTTCCTTGCATGCTTTTTCCTCATGGTTTAGCCGAAATGGAAAGATTGCTTTTTGTTGTTTGTCAAATGTCAGCCTGCTTTCGACTTAGTTTTCTATGACTTGCATTGTGATTCTTCCTTGGACCCCTAGGACTTTTCTGAGCTTAGTTTAATCGCCAACCAGCTGGCCATGGTGGCAGGTGGTGGTTGGGCTTGTACTGCACCTATTAGCCACTAAACCTAGCCCACTCTGGTTGCTTCCTGAAGTGGTTGTGGTGCTGTTTTGGCCTGCTTGCATTTGTGGAGTATCCTGGTCAGTAGCTCCTGCTGCATTAGATATACAACAAATGTGTCTGTTAACTTCAAATGTGTATGTTAACTTCAAAGTACAGAACATCAGCTTGAAGTTGGATATCAAATAGCTACCGCGAAAGTATCCCTCATATTATTTCTTCTACTAATGTGTCTGTTAACTTCAATGGACTACTTATTAATTGCAATTGGTCTGGTGAGATAAACTCTAATTTATATGGTGCTGCAAATGTTAGGAGCAATTATCAAAGGTTCTAGTAGCAGCACGGTTTTCTGCTAAGTTGAATAAAAATTCTCTTACTAATAAGTTGAATAAAAATTCTCAATAGTTTTCCCTCCAAAAAGAATCTAGTTAAATAAGGAAACAAAACCTCATATAAGTGACTATGGGCGAATACAATGTTAATCCGTGTTCACTTTAACGGGGTTCAATTGTCACTACAACCCGTTTGGATGTAACAAAGTATAAAGGAGTTTTTAAAGAAAAACTCGAACGACAAATGCGATTATCACATATGAATAGTCAATGCCTGATTACTATTTCATATTCTATAATCTAATTTGATCTTGTATGTAGTTGCTCATTTCAATTCAATTGAAATGACATGACTCATCATGTTAAGCCTATGAGAAGGCTTTGGTTAGTAGGTTTTATCAACTTCTTGTACCTTACTCAACCCTACTACATACTCGTTTTCCTTTGTAATGTATACATTTGCATTACAAAACTTTCCGAGTACGTGTCGAGATCCAATCAAGACATAGGCCCTCTAGCCTAAGAATAGCTCCCACTGTTTTCACAGTGTGCGGGACTCATCCTTCTTGCACATCTCATGATTGCAAATGTACTCAATTTCCGTTACAAATATCTCTCATTGTTCTTTATTGCCTAGAACGATTCTAGAAAATCTACTTCTTAATTATCATAGCCACAATGGTATCTTAACCATCCTAATGTGTTTTGATTATGGTTTTGTCGGAAACCATGCGCAACCTCAATTGTCAATTGTCACTTGTGTAACACTCTTACACAAAATTGCATCATAAACACTTTGCTTTACGTCCTTAATGCTTCTGCAAGCACTTAAGGGTAATCTTTATGGCTTACTTGGCAAGGATTACTTAAATTCGATTTTGAAAACAATTCATCATACTCAAAGCATATGAAGTGTTATACATCATTACTCATTTAATTGATCCGCAAATGCGAAGCAAATGGAATCAATCAAATATGTTCAATTTAATTGAACTAGTCATGAATCTTATCAACATAAGACTTCTTACTGACGCTGATATCATGTGGATTTATCTTCATAAATCCGGATATTCAAGATGTATTATAATACTCCAAAAGTCTTAAATCATTCTCAATGATCAATATGTCATCCACATATCGGACTAATTAAAATTTCCGTAACTCCCACTAAACTCCATGTATAAACACAACTTCTCGACTTATCGAGAAATGTTTTATCACATGATCAAAATGTTGATTCTAACTCATTGATGTCCTACTTAAGACCCTCTCTTAAGTTTCACATTATCTTAGGATTGCAAGAATCTATTAAACTCAAGACATGTATTGAATACATTCCTTCTATTGAAGAAGTGGGTTTTAGATTCACTCGCTATGTATTTCATAACCTCATAATGAAACACAATCCCTAAGAAGATCCAAATAGACTTAAGCATTTCAATTAGTGCAAAACCCTTTGTCACTAATCAACCAATCTTGCTTTGAAATATCTCTTTATTAGTGCAAAACCCTTTGTCACTAATCAAGCCTTTTTATTTCGGATTTTCATGGCTCTAAGCCTTGTATTGAGTTGTGACTTGAACACTCTTATGTAAGTCATATGTTCATTACTTTCTAGAAGTAATCAACTTGAATCAACCAATTTCTTTTGTAAGTTATAAGCTCTTTACTTTCTGAAAAGTAGCATGAATTCATCATTTTAAACAAGTGACGAATTTAACCTCCTAGGTTTTGAAGAAACAACGTCTTGCACAAAACGTCTCATGTAGCCAAGAAAGACCAGTTTCTTGCTACATAACATTCTTTGTGGCTCTTGAATAATTTCTCCCACTCTGTCTTCAAAAATAAACTTGTATTTTAGAAAGACAGCTTCACGAGCCACAAACCCGTCGTACTCGTGATAATTGAAAAGGAAAAATGAGCATTTGTTTCTTGTGAAAACTTACAAATATGGTACCCTTACCATTTCATATCTCATATGATTCGATTTAGTGGAAAAATAATTTAGACAAAAATGATAAAATCCCCAAAATGATCAAGTAACTCAAAGTAACTTGATTGAAATCCAAATCATATCGAATAGCGTTTGATTTCTTATCTAATCACACATTATTCCATGATGCGTGCTAAGAGAGATTAACTTGTGATACTATATCACATTACTTTGGCTTATATCAAAGTCTTCACTTTGATAATCCCATCACGACTAAATCGTGATTTCTTTAACTCTTTAAACTTCTTTAAAGATTTTCTATTTACCTTATTAAGTGAACATATTAGTGTCAACTTAAATCGTTGGTAAAAGATAATGATCAACCTATATTGGATCGATGATATACAACCTCGATCTCCTTTTCAACCAAAAGGCACGAGACATCTTGCTTTGAATACAAGATACGCATATACCATTAACAATCTAATGGTTTCAAGAGTACTCGTTAACTCTTTGCGTTCATCATTCCAAAATATTAAGGTTTAATCTTGGGTTACCAATTTGAGTCTTTACATCATCTACATGATATATCATTCTAGTTTGGTTTAGAATATAATCACCTTGATGATGGGCTAGCCATACATCAAATCATGGTGTATATGGTCACAAAAGTGAAACCTCTTTTGTATCTTTAACAAATTGTATTCTTATTTAGAGTTTATGTACTTAATAGTCACAATTAAGTACAACTCCAAACACAAAACTAGATTGATTACACAATGACTCTATCTCTCAATATGATTGTTGCTAGTCGTCATATTCTAATCATCCTATGTATCAAGTACAATGATGAAAACCTCCATTGGTTTCTAATATTGACGAAGTGGTACTAGCAAAAATTATGTTTAATCAAATAAACATTTAAAGAAGAAGGTCCCATTAGATGTCCCACAACTAACTTGTTGATTCTTCAATAATTTGGGGTAGTTTCCTTTCTCGTGTCCAACATTTGAGACAATGGAAACTTTATCGGTCGGGATTGATAGGTTTAATATCGTCATTCTCAACAACTTTACTTTTAACATTACCTTGTATCAATTCCATTATAATCTTTTACTTCTTGAACCTCGTCCTCATCTTAACGGTTTAAGAGAATGCTCCCACTCATTTCAATGAGTCTTTGCTTTGAGAAGCAAAAATTGAATTCATGAAGATTACTCTCCATTTATTCGTTTTAGTCTTAAAACTTTCATTGAAGTGGTTGCGTTATTTTGGTCAATTACGAATTCTGAAAATCTAATCACCAAAACAATTTATCGCTTCAAGGTACTTAATTCAATTAAGCACATGAAAAATAATCCATTGTAAGTAGATGTGTTAGTCAAAAATCAAAAACCTGTTTGATAATGAATAACTTTATTCTATACTCTTTACAAGAGATCCTTAGCAATGGTTCATTTGAGGTTTTTAGAAGCAAAATTCAAATTTGTCTCTAGTTACGATGTTTTAATGGAGATTTTGGAAAAATCGAAATGATATCGTATATGAATTGTGGTAAAGAAATAGAACAATATAATAACGGAATAGTGGAAAACTTAACATTTATCGTTATATTAATACTTGGAAAAAACAAGTATAGCATTTACATAGTGACCTCTACCCAACTATGATAAATGATTCCAAGATCCAAATTCATATAAACTTGGGCACGGTGGGGCGATACATCCCTTATCAATATAACTCGGTGGATTAACTCTTTAATCGATTCTACTTTTAGAACTCTTGGTCGATAATATTACATTAACAATTATCTTTAGCCCAAAACACATCGACAAGGGCACGGTGGGGCCGATACATCCCTTATCAAATACTTTTGTTGAGTTCAATCCAAATTTCGAATAAATGTGTCCATGATCCAAACCCACATTAACTTGGGCACGGTGTGGCCGATACATCCCTTATCAACATGAATTTGGTGGATTAACATTCATCACCCACTTCCCCTACGTAACAAGGTTTGTACCCGGTGTGGCTAGAGCGCACTCCCTCGCGAAATAGGTTTTCATTGTTTCTACTATTTGGTAAGGCTATGTCTCAATTGATTGTTTTAGCGAGAGGTCATGTCAATTTATTATCTATCACGTTTTAAGTGAACTAAAGCGGTGAACTACGATAATTTTAATTGACACGGTCGATAAACTCGATAAAATAAGGATGCATGTTTTAGTTATGGCGATTTAGCGATGCATGCGACATAAAATAAAATGCAAGCATAAAGATAAATAAATCCTAGTATGGCCTTTCCTAAAATAGAAAAACTATTAAACTATTACATATTCGAAACCAACTCCATTGGTCCCTTGAACTTCGGTTGTGGCACGCATCTCGAGGTAACACCGTCTTTATGTATCGCCATTCTTGAAGAAATCCGTCTTTGGGAACTCCGAATGAATAAAATTACATAATAAATTACATAATTTCCTATTATACATTTGTAACTAAAATAAAATAAATCTATTAAATTACAAAACGGTGATACGAGATCACAATAAAATTACAACCGAATCGATATTCCCATACATTTCGGAAATACCAATTAAAAACTAAGGCCATACTAAGTAAAATTACATAATTCAAAATTACATAAATTAAAAATATGACAATCATAAAGAAAAATGCAGCATTATAATATGTATGAACATGCTCAATTTTTATGCTAAATCGCCTTTAATTAGCCAATATCATATATTACTCGCTTTTACGACGCGTGATTTCAACATTTTATAATCACAAAAATACATAAACTCATATTTATGCATAAGTTAATTACCCTAACCTCTTAGGACTCAAAATATAGTCTTCACTAATAATTTTGACCATAATTAACTTTTATTTACAAAATTGTTCATAAATGGACCAAAAATACAAAAATAAGCCATTAAACTTCAAATAAATCATAAAAATTCCAAATAAATTCAAAATTTGAAATTTAAATTCATGAACATTCTGGAAAAATCCATGACACTCATAATGTTCAAAATCTTTAGGTTAAAAATTTCGAAATTTTTCCGGAAAAACAATGTTGCGGTTTATCGATTTATAATAAAATAATCATAAAAACATGGAAAAATTATTTTCACTAACTTTTCAATTTTAGATCTGAAAAATATGATAAAATGCAACATTATACGTTTTTCCTAAGTCATAGATTATATTTTATTAATTTTTACTAATAATGTCACTATTTATGCCATTTTTCTTCAAAAATTCATAAATCATGCTAAAAGACTTCTTTATAGCCAATTATTTTACACACATCTTGTAAAATTTCATGTGACAACATATAAATTTTCTATGACCAGATTCGAAATTTAACTCATATTAACCTATTTTTCTCTTAAATCCGAATTTAATAATGAAAAATTCATTTTTCGAGCATAACAAGTGCAAAAATTATGAAATTTTACAGGTTATCTCAAAATAATATATGTAACAACATATCCAAAAACCAAGTGAAAATTCGAAGTATAGCTATTTTTAGACCAAAAATGACATTTTTACTCATAAAATCACATTTAAATGCCATTATTGTAAAATATGAACAATAAAAATCCGAAAAAATAACCAAAATATCCTAAAACACTTTAGGACCAGAAATATTAACATGCATGTAATAATTTCGTGATATATCATAATAACACAAATTTTACAAGTTTTATTTTGTTATTCATATAACTCGGAAAAACTTTTAACCAATTTGCATGCAAACAACCGTGGCTCTTGATACCGATTGAAGGAAATGTAGATTCATATACATACTAACATACTCATATATGTCAAAATTAATTTGTCATAAAATTAAATACGGATTTTATGCATGCAAACAAATAAACAAAAGGAGAAGAAATCATATTCTTACAATGGATGATTCGGTTTTATGGGCACAAAAGAGATCTCCTTCTCTTTTGTTCTTGAGCTTTCCAAATGGAAGAACAAGGATTCAAGTGTAGAATCCCTCCCAAAAGCATATACCCAAGGAATACATCTTAAAGACTAAAAATAATGTGATCTAGTATTATTATTAGTCTTACTTAAAAATATGACACAAAATGTTTTTGTTCTCTCATAAATTTCGGTTGAGAGAGAAGAGGATTTTGTGATTTTATTTCTCTAGAAATCTCATAAGATGTAGAGAGCATTTTTAATTTTCTTACTCTAGAAAATTATTGCATTGTGTGAATGAATAAATTTTTTTTAAAAGAAAAAGCTCCTTTTCTTTTCTTGTATGGTGGGCCGAAATGGCTAGGGTAGGATGCCCAATACTTTTTGTTTTTGCTCTTCTCAAAAGCATAGGTTGGCATGCCTACTAGCTAGCTTTCATCATTGTGTTTATATTTAAACAATTAACACAATTTCCACTAACTCCCTCTTAATATTTCGGCACTTATAAAATGGAGAGTCCATTTTATATTTTGTCATTTGTCAATTTTGTCACATGTTACATGTTACATGACATGTTACAATGCAATGTATTTTTATCATATTAAAAATCAACGTATTAATAAAAATACGTCATATACAAAAATCGACTTAGTAATTCATAATTACTTGTACCAAAATATTTTACCAATTTATAAATCACAATAAATTGTATTTATAATAATTCATTCAATTCAATTGTTTCCTTAAACAATAATTTCATCTGAGCAATGATACAATTCGATTACTCAGACCGTATCTCATTTAATCATATTTACAATAAGTTACGTAAATTATACTCACAAAATCATTCGTCAATTTTAAGCAATTTAATTAACTCGTATCGGTATACGATTAATTAAATAATCAATTAAGAGTATTTCCCTATAGGTATGACCTAAGGGGATCAACTCGATCACCACCGTCGCACGACGATGTGTCAAACTCTAGTCAGCCAATCATTACCGATATGTGTGGACCAGTTGACTGTAAAAATTACATCCCACATGTATTCTTAAAATGAGATTTAATAATGATATTTAAATCATGTGATCGCACTATTGTTGAGGACACATTTCCCAACACTAACATATTGAAAGCTCAAGAACAAGTGAGGTAGGAGACCTCACTTGTGCCCATAAACCGAAATATTCAATGTAAGGAACCGGTTTTCCTCTACACTTATTTATATGTTTTGCATGCATAAGATCCTTAAGTTTTTATGACTAAAACTTTAAACTAAAATATGTGATATTTAAAATATGATTTCCAACAAGTGGTATCAGAGCATTATGGTTGTTGCATGCAAGATCGGGATCGTTTTTCCGAGATAATACGATTAACGAATAAAACTTGAAATTGTGTTTTATGTTGATAAATCACGAAATAATTTCGCATGTTAAACGTTTCTGGTCCTAAATGGATTTTAGGTCATATGGGATGATTTATGGATTTTATTGTTCATTTTATATATTATTGGCATTAAAATGTGATTTTTATGATAAAAATGTCATTTTTGGACGAAAAATAGCTAAACTTCGAATTTTTCAGTGGTTTTTGGATATGTTTTCACATATATTATCTATTGATGGCCTGTAAATGTTCATGTTAAAATAAGTTGTTTTGCTCGAAATATGAATTTTATAAGTTAAAATCGTATTTAAATGAGTAAATAGGTTAATATGAGTTATATTTCGAATCTGGTCATGGAAATTTAGTATATTGTCACATGTAATTTTACAAGATATGTGTAAAATATTTGGCTATAGTGAAGTTTTTTTGCATGATTTATGAATTTTTGATGAAAAATCACATAAATAGTGACTAAAACTAGTAATAATGCTAAAACATACTTCATGACTAAAGAAAAACGTCACATGTTGCATTTTATCATATATTTTAGATCTAAAAGTGAAAAGTTGATGAAAATAAATTTTCTCATATTTTAATGGTCATATTTGTTAAAACCAATAAACCGCAACATTGTTTTTTTTTTTCTCGATAAATCTTCGAAATTTTTAACCTAAGTTTTGAACATTATGAGTGTCATGGTATTTTTCCAGAATGATCATGAGTTTAAATTTCAAATTTCGAAATTATTTGAATTTTTTATAATTTAATTTGAAGTTTATAGCATAATTTTGTATTTTTGGGTCCATTTATGAACAATATTAAGAAATTAAGTTTAATTATTGTCAAAATGTTAGTGGAGACTAAGTTTTGAGTCCTAAGATGGTTAAGGTAATTAACTTGTACATAAATATGAATTTATGTAATTATTGTGATTTTAACAAGTTATAATCACGCAAATCCATAAAAACCGATAAAATATACAATATTGGCTCTTTAAAGGCGATTTAGCATAAAATTAAGCATGTTCATACATATTATAATGCTTCATTTTATTTATGATTGTCATATTTTATTTTTTATGTAATTTTTGAATTATTTAATTTCACTTAGTACGGCCTTAGTTTTTAATTGGTATTACCCAAAATGTATGGGAATATCGATTCAGTTGTAATTATTGTGATCTCGTATCACCGTTTTGTAATTTAATAGATTTATTTTTATTTTTAATTACAAATGTAGAATAGGAAATTATGTAATTCATTTTGTAATTTAATTATTCCGGAGTTCCTTGAAGTCGGTGCCATTCGAGAAGACGGTCCATCAAGATTGTGTTGCCTCAAGATGCGTGCCAAGACCGAAGATCAAGGGACCAAAGGAGTTGGTTTCCGAATTTGTAATAGTTTATTAGATTTACTATTTTAGGAAGGCCATACTAGGAATTTTTTTTTTATGCTTTGCATTTTTTTATATGTTGCATGCATCGCTAAATCGCCATAACTAAACATGCATTTTAAATCGAGTTTATCGACCGTGTCAATTACAATTATCGTAGTTCACCGCTTTAGTTCACTTAAAACGTGATAGATAATAAATTGACATGACCTCTCGCTAAAATAAACAATTGAGACTTAGCCTTACCAAAAAGTAGAAACCATGAAAACCTATTTCGTGAGGGAGTGCGCTCGGCCACACCGGGGTACAAACCTTGTTACGTAGGGGAAGTGGGTGATAAATGTCTATCCACCGAATTCATATTGATGAGGGATGAATCGGCTACACCGTGCCCAAGTTAATATGAATTTGGATCATGGACACATTTATTCGAAATTTGGGTTGAACTCAACAAAAGTATTCTCGACCATAGCCGGATGTGTTTTAGGCTAAAGATAAATATTAATGTAATTTTATCGACCAAGAGTTCTAAAAGTAGAATCGATTAAAGAGTTAATCCACCGAGTTATATTGATAAGGGATTAATCGGCTACACCGTGCCCAAGTTAATATGAATTTGGATCTTGGAATCATTTATCATAGTTGGGTAGAGGTCACTATGTAAATGCTTTACTTGTTAAATTATTTACAAGTATTATTATAACTATAAATGTTTTTGTTTTCATTATTCCGTTAATCATATTGTTCTAATTCTATACCTCAAATTATATACGATATCATTTCGATTTTAATTCAAATCTCCATTAAAACATCGTAACTAAAGACAAATATGAATTTTTCTTCTAAACCCTCGTGTTATCCATTACAAGGATCTCTTGTGAAGAGTATAGATAAAAGTTATTCGTGAGCAAAAGGGTTTTTGATTCTTGACTAACATATCTACTTACAATGGATTATTTTTCATGTGCTTAATCGAATTAAGTACTTTGAAATGTTAAATCATTTGGTAACTAGATTTGTTAGAAATCGTAATTGACCAAAATACCGCAACCACTTCAATGAAAGTTTTAAGACTAAACAAACGAATGAAGAGTAGTCTTCATGAATTTCAATTTTGCTTCTCTTAGCAAAGACTCATTGAAATGAGTGGGAGCATTCTCTTAAACCGTTAAGAAAAGGATGAGGTTTAAAGAAGTAAAATTAGAATGGAATTGATACAAGGTAATGGTAAAAGTAAAGTTATTGAGAATAACGATACTAAACCTATCAATCCCAACCGATAAAGTTTCCATTGTCTTAATTGTTGGACGCTAGAAAGGAAACTACCCCAAATTATTATTGAAGAATCAGCAAGTTAGTTGTGGGACATCTAATGGGACCTTCTTCTTTAAATGTTTATTTGATTGACATAAATTTTGCTAGTACTACTTCGTCAATATTAGAAACCAGTGGTGGTTTTCATCATTGTATTTGATACATAGGATGATTAGAATATGACGACTAGCAATAATGATGTCGAGAGATAAAGTCATTGTGTACTCAATCTAGTTTTTGGGTTTATAGTTGTACTTAATTGTGACTATTAAGTGCAGAAACTCTAAATAAGAATATAAACTTGTTAAGATACAAAAGAGGTTTCACTTTTGTGACCCTATACACCATGATTTGATGTATGGCTAGCCCATTATCAAAGGTGATTATATTCTAAACCAAACTAGAATGATACATCATGTAGATGATGCAAGACTCAAATTGGTAACCCAAGATTAAACCTTAAATTCTGGAATGATGAACGCAAAGAGTTATCGAGTACTCTTGAAACCATTAGATTGTTAATCTTATAGTATATGCGTATCTTGTATTCAAAGCAAGATGTCTCGTGCCTTTTGGTTGAAAAGGAGATCGAGGTTGTAAATCATTGATCCAAAATAGGTTGATCATTTTCTTTTACCAACGATTTAAGTTGACGCTAATGTGTTCACTTAATA
Source organism: Silene latifolia (assembly GCF_048544455.1). Lineage (NCBI taxonomy): Eukaryota > Viridiplantae > Streptophyta > Magnoliopsida > Caryophyllales > Caryophyllaceae > Silene > Silene latifolia. Next base: position 39,533,090 of record NC_133531.1, read on the forward strand.
AGGTAAATAGAGAAATCTTTGAAGAAGTTCAAAGGGTTCAAAGAATCACGATTTAATCGTGATGGGATGCAGCAGGAGCCACTGACCAGGGCCCCTCACCTCAACAGACAGTCCAAAGCAACACTACACCCATCTCAGAAACCAGTCAAGCTGAGCTAAGTTTAGTGGCCAATAGGTATGAGTACAAGCCCAACCACCAGCTGCCACCCTGGCCAGCTGGTTGGTCAATGAATTAGGCTCAGAAAAGTCCTAGGGGTCCAAGGGAAAATCGCAATGCAAGTCCTAGAAATCCAAGCTGGACAGAACTGTAGCAAATGACAAACATCAAAAGCAACCTTTCCATTTCTGGCTAAACCATGAGGAAAAAGCACTCAAAGGACTTTTGGCTTGTCTTCCCATATACCAGATACAACCTAGAGCCAGTTTTAATGCCAAGGACTCAATCATTTCGTCCTCAAGTGCCTACACTCAACAGAAAGGCCATGTAATGCAAAGAAAGGACCACAACTTTGTCCATCACCACACCGCATTTCTCTTTTGTTTTCATTCCAGTTTACAATTAAGATCTTTTAAACCGTTGTAATATTGTACTTGGACTTTTACCAGCATGTAAGAAGGGATCCTGACCCTTGGATGTAGTTTCCTTTCAAGTTTGTAACCTAAAAAGGCCTATATAAGGACCTCAACTCGATCGTTGTAACACAAATGATTTATGAATGAAACCTTAGATTTCTCTCAAATTTAAACCTCTTAATCTTGTGCTTAGTCTGTAGATTAGAGTCAGGCTTGATAATAACCTGTGCTTAGACTGTGGTTATTGATTAAGTACCTGTTAGTAGAGTATAAACTTTCCTGTGCTGAGACTGTGGTTAGTTTAGCTTTGCTGTTTGTTTTAGTTGAGTCTTTCCTGTGTTAATTTGTGGAATCTCTTAACTCTAACACCCCAAATTGTTAGCTTAATTCCCTGTGAGAACTCTGTGGGTTTTACAGTTGATAATTATATCCAAAGTTCCCTCCTTTCAGTCAAATACCAGAACTACCTCATTCACTGTCCATTTGTTTCTATCAGTCTGTTCAGTTGAGTATTTATACTACTTTGAGTCTTCTACAAATCCTAGGAATTTACTCAGAGTTAGTTCTTATATTAAAGGGATTTACTGCCAAGTTTCATGATTTTAGGAGGTTATTTTATAATTTTATTAATTAGCACAAGTTTATTGCATTCCCGAGAAAACTGTTTTATTTTTTGCTTTGGTTTGTTGTTGATTTTGTCTAAACCCTTGGACATTACACTGCAAATTGGTATATCAGAGCAAGGTTTTAACACGATTCCATCTTGTGTTAGTCTTGGGAAGGAAAGTGAGTTCATTTTTACCCTAACTACAACAAAACTACAAAAAATAACCCATGAGTGAAGAGAGATTTACTTGGTATTGAGACCGGGGTGGATCGGATAGCAGGAAGAATCAATGAACTGGTAAATATTGTCAACACTCTTGCAGAAGGAGTTCCTAACAGGCCACCCTACAGAGTCGAGAGGCGGGGTAGAGGCTTTGTTGGAGCAGGAAGAGGACAACCATACCACCAGGAACATGGAGAAGACATGTCGAATCGATGAATCTATGGCAGAGGGCATCTACATGGAAAGAGACAAAGATATAAAGGTAGAAATTCCTGATTTCCATGGTAGTTTAAACCCTGAAGATTTGTTAGACTGGATTAGAACTGTTGAGAGAGTCTTTGAATTTAAGGGATATACTGACAGGAAAGCTTTCAAAGTTTCTATCCTTAAATTCAAAGGTTATGCCTCACTTTGGTATGAAACCCTGAAAAGCCAGAGAATGAGAGAAGGCAAGGAACCCATTAAATCTTGGCTAAAACTTAAAAAGAAATTGAAGGATAAGTTTATAGCTAAAGATTACACACAGGATATGTTTATCAAGTTAACCCAGCTGAAACAAGACCAACAATCTGTTGAGTCTTATCTTAGGAGCTTTGAACAACTCACCCTGCAATGTGAGATCACTAAAAAGCCTGAGCAGAAAATTGCTAGGTTTGTTGAGGGTTTAGATCCTAAGATTGCTATGAGAGTTAGAATGCAACAAGTTTGGTCCTTTGATGAGGCAGTCAACCTGGCATTGAGGTTTGAAAAGATGGGAAAAGCCAAGGTCACTGCTTCCAAACCCCTTACCAGATCCACTTTCAAACCTTTTTCTGGGGTTAGAATTGGAGAAGTCCCAAAAACTACAACCCAACCAACACCAGACAAGGGGAAGAGTCATGTGAACCCTAGAACCAACACACCTGTGACTGATGGGAGAGTTAAATGCTTCCAGTGCCAAGGGTATGGCCATTTTAGGAAGGACTGTCCTTCTAAGAGAACCTTGACAAAGAATGGAAGTAGAACAGTGGGAGAGGGAAGGTTTGGTTCAGTATGAGGAAGATGAGACCCGATAATGGAGGAAGTGGAGACGAAGGAGAACCGAGAACAAGATGCGCTTGTGGCCCCCCTTGATACAGGTCACAACTTAGTCTTGTGGAGGGTCATGCATTCCCAACACTCACCTCGAAGGCGATCAAAGATCCCGATATTCAGAACCGGATGCACAATCCAGGGAGGGTTTGTAACCTAATCATAGATGGGGGAAGTTGTACAAATGTGGCATCAAATGCCATGGTTAGTAAACTCAACCTGACAACTCAAGAGCACCCAAACCCTTACAAGTTGAGGTGGTTGAACAAGGGAGCAGAAGTAAGGGTGGACAAACAATGCTTGGTTCCATTCTCTATTGGGAAGGTGTATAAAGATGAAGTCCTGTGTGATATTGTTCCAATGGATGCCTGCCACCTACTCTTAGGAAGGCCATGGGAGTATGACAGGAATACCACTCACCATGGGAAGGATAACATCTATAGTTTCAAACATGAAGGCAAGAAGGTCACCCTGACCCCATTACCACCCAACCAGAGAAACTATGGAGGTCCAAGTATGCCAGAGGAGGGCAATGGTGTGCTATTTCTTTCTGAAGCAGCCATGATCAAAGAAATGAAGCAAGAACAACCTGTCTGGGTGTTACTATCCAAAGAAGTAAGCAGAGAAGGGAGCCCCGAGATGCTGCTTTGAAGTTAGGCCATTAATTCAGAGGTATAAGGAAGTATTTCCAAGAGAGCTGCCTAGTGGGTTGCCACCATTGAGGGGCATTGAGCACCACATTGACCTTGTTCCGGCTCGGTGCTTCCTAACAGGCCAGCTTATAGAAGTGATCCAGCTGCTACCAAAGAATTGCAAAGCCAAATTGAGGAACTTATGAGCAAAGGATTTGTCGGGGAATCTCTCGAGTCCTTGTGCGGTCCTGCTCTACTTGTTCCAAAGAAAGATGGAACATGGAGGATGTGTACTGACAGCAGGGCCATTAACAACATCACTATCAAGTACAGGTTCCCAATACCAAGGTTGGATGACATGTTAGATGAGCTCAGTGGTGCCATGGTATTTTCTAAAATTGATCTCAGGCAAGGGTACCATCAAGTCAGGATAAGGGAAGGAGATGAGTGGAAGACTGCCTTCAAAACTAAACATGGACTGTATGAGTGGCTTGTGATGCCATTTGGTCTTTCTAATGCACCAAGCACCTTTATGAGACTGATGACCGAGGTGCTAAGGCCATGTTTAGGCAAATTTGCAAAGTGGTCTACTTTGATGATATCTTGGTTTATAGGAGCAAAGAAAGAGAACACCTAAAACATCTTGAAGCTGTGTTCAGGATCCTCAAGGAACAAAAGTTATTTGGTAAACTGGAAAAATGCACTTTTATGGTTGAAGAAGTGGCATTCCTAGGGTACATTGTCTCCGGGAGAGGGATTACGCTTGATCGGGACAAAGTTGCAGCCATTCAATCCTGGCCAACTCCTAAAACAATCACTGAGGTGAGAGGGTTCCATGGATTGGCCTCATTTTATAGGAGATTTATCAAGAACTTCAGTTCAGTTGTTGCTCCAATTACTGAGTGTATGAAGAAAGGAGAGTTCCACTGGACTGAGAATGCTCAACAATCCTTTGAGAGGATTAAGAAATTGATGTGTGAGACTCCTATTCTGAAATTGCCAGACTTTGATCAACTCTTTGAAGTAGAGTGTGATGCCAGTGGAGTAGGCATTGGTGCGGTCTGATCCAAGCTCGAAACCCGTAGCTACTTCAGTGAGAAGTTGAATGGAGCTAAATTAAAGTATTCTACCTATGACAAGGAATTTTATGCAATTATCAGGGCAGTCATGCATTGGAGCCACTATTTGAAGCCAAAGCCATTTGTGTTACACTCTGATCATGAAGCTTTGAAGTATATAAATGGTCAACACAAATTGAGTCACAGACATGCTAAGTGGGTGGAGTACTTGTAGTCATTCACTTTTTCCAAAGCAAGTATAAGGAAGGAAAACAAAATGTAGTGGCGATGCACTATCAAGGAGGCACTCCTTGCGTCACTATGGGAACCAGGGTCCTTGGTTTTGAGTTCATGAAAGAGATGTACGAGGAAGACCCGACTTCTCTGAGGAGTGGATCACACAGGTTAAGGGGCATAGGGTTCCAGGGAACAAATACTTACTGCAAAATGGGTTTCTATTCCAAGGGAACAAGCTCTGTGTTCCAAGGGGTTCCTACAGGGACCTCCTAATCAGGGAAGTCCATTCAGGAGGCTTGGGAGGGCATTTTGGTGTTCAGAAAACATTGGACATACTACAGGAACAGTTCCATTGGCCAAAAATGATGGGGGATGTCCAAAATGTTCTCAGGAGATGTTCAGCATGTCAAATGGCTAAGAGTTCCTTCCAAACTGGTCCATATATCCCATTACCAGTGCCAAGCAAGCCATGGGAAGATGTGAGCATGGATTTTATTGTTGCATTGCCAAGGACACAGAGAGGAAAGGATTCAATCATGGTTGTTGTTGACAGGTTCAGTAAAATGGCCCATTTTATAGCTTGCAAGAAGACAGAAGATGCTGCCAGTGTTGCTGAGCTATACCTGAAAGAAATTGTGAGGCTTCATGGAGTTCCAAAGACAATTGTTTCAGATAGAGATACAAAGTTCATGAGTTACTTTTGGAAAACTCTATGGAAGCTGCTCAAAACCAAACTGTTGTTCAGTACATCTCACCATCCCCAAACAGATGGCCAAACTGAGGTCACCAACAAAACCTTGGGTAGGATTCTGAGATGTCTTGTAAACAAGAGTCTAAAAGATTGGGACATCAAATTAGCAGCAGCAGAATTTGCCTTCAACAGATCACCATCAACTGCTACTGGTCATAGTCCTTTTGAGGTTGTCTATGGGATTAATCCCCTAATGCCTGTAGACTTATCATCTGTGCCAAGAAATGAGGTGAATCATGATGCTAAAGCCAGGGCAGAGCAACTCCTGAAACTCCATGAAACTGTGAAAAGGGAGATTGAGAAGACCAATGAGAAATACATGAAACAGTCCAAGGTGCCTCAGAAAAGAAAGGAGTTTGTTCCAGGGGATTTAGTCTGGGTTCATTTAAGAAAAGAGAGGTTTCCATCAAGAAGAAAGAACAAGTTGATGCCAAGAGCTGATGGCCCCTTTGAAATTGTTGAGAGGATTGGTCCAAATGCCTACAAAGTAGATCTACCAGGAGAGTATGAGGTGCATGGCACTTTTAATGTGGGTGACCTAAGTCCATATTATGATGATGCTGAGGGGGAGGAGTCACCAGGCTTGAGGACAAGCCCTGTTCAACCAGGGGAGGTTGCGCGGAGCCACCGACCAGGGCCCCTCACCTCAACAGAGGCAGTCCAAAAGCAACACTACACCCATCTCGAAACCACTCAGTGAGCTAAGTTTAGTGGCCAATAGGTATGAGTACAAGCCCAACCACCAGCTGCCACCCTGGCCAGCTGGTTGGTCAATGAATTAGGCTCAGAAAAGTCCTAGGGGTCCAAGGGAAAATCGCAATGCAAGTCCTAGAAATCCAAGTCGATGAATCGCAACAAATGACAAACATCAAAAGCAACCTTTCCATTTCTGGCTAAACCATGAGGAAAAAGCACTCAAAGGACTTTTGGCTTGTCTTCCCATATACCAGATACAACCTAGAGCCAGTTTTAATGCCAAGGACTCAATCATTTCGTCCTCAAGTACCTACACTCAACCGAAAGGCCAGAATGCGACAAGGACCACAACCCGTCACTCACACCGCATTTCTCTTTTGTTTTCATTCCAGTTTACAATTAAGATCTTTTAAACCGTTGTAATATTGTACTTGGACTTTTACCAGCATGTGAGAAGGGATCCTGACCCTTGGATGTAGTTTCCTTTCAAGTTTGTAACCTAAAAAGGCCTATATAAGGACCTCAACTCGATCGTTGTAACACAAATGATTTATGAATGAAACCTTAGATTTCTCTCAAATTTGAACCTCTTAATCTTGTGCTTAGTCTGTAGATTAGAGTCAGGCTTGATAATAACCTGTGCTTAGACTGTGGTTATTGATTAAGTACCTGTTAGTAGAGTGTAAACTTTCATGTGCTGAGACTGTGGTTAGTTTAGCTTTGCTGTTTGTTTTAGTTGAGTCTTTCCTGTGTTAATCTGTGGAATCTCTTAACTCTAACACCCCAAATTGTTAGCTTAATTCCCTGTGAGAATTCTGTGGGTTTTACAGTTGATAATTATATCCAAAGTTCCCTCCTTTCAGTCAAATACCAGAACTACCTCATTCACTTTGTCCATTTGTGTCTATCGATCTGTTCAGTTGAGTATTTATACTACTTTGAGTCTTCTACAAATCCTAGGAATTTACTCAGAGTTAGTTCTTATATTAAAGGGATTTACTGCCAAGTTTCATGATTTTAGGAGGTTATTTTATAATTTTATTAATTAGCACAAGTTTATTGCATTCCTGAGAAAACTGTTTTATTTTTGCTGGTTTGTTGTTGATTTTGTCTAAACCCTTGGACATTACACTGCATGGGATTATCAAAGTGAAGACTTTGATATAAGCCAAAGAAAATGTGATATAGTATCACAAATTAATCTCTCTTAGCACGCATTATGGGATAATGTGTGGTTGGATAAAGAAATCAAATGCTATTCGATATGGTTTGGACTTCAATCAAGTTACTTTGAGTTACTTGATCCTTTTGGGGATTTTATCATTTTGTCTAAATTATTTTTCCACTAAATCTAAAACGAATCATATGAGATATGAAATGGTAGGGTACCATGTTTGTAAGTTTTCAAAAGAAACAAATGCTCATTTTTCCTTACTATAATCACGAGTACAACGGGTTTGTGGCTCGTGAAGCTGTCTTTCTAGAATACAAGTTTATTTCTAGAAGACAGAGTGGGAGAAATTATTCAAGAGCCACAAAGAATGTTATGTCGCAAGAAACTGGTCTTTCTTGGCTACATAAGACGTTTTGTGTAAGACGTTGTTTCTTCAAAACCTAGGAGGTTAAAGTCATCACTTGTTGAAGATGATGAATTAGTGTTACTTTTAGAAAGTAAAGAGCTTGCAACTTACAAAGAAATTGTTTGACTCAAGTTGATTACTTCTGGAAAGTAATGAACATATGACTTACATGAGAGTGTTTAAGTCACAACTCAATACAAGGCTTAGAGCCATGAAAATCCGAAATAAATTCCAAGTGAATTGTTAGATATCAAAGCTTGATTGGTAGCAAAGGGTTTTGCACTAGTTGAAATGCTTAAATCTATTTGGATCTTCTTAGGGATTGTGTTTCATTATGAGATATATATAGCGAGTGAATCTAAAACCCACTTCTTCAATTAGAAGGAATGTATTCAATACATGTCTTGAGTTTTGTAGATTCTTGCCATCCTAAGATAATGTGAAACTTAAGAGAGGGTCTTAAGTATGACATCAATGAGTTGGAATTAATATTTTGATCATGTTATAAAACTTTTCTCGATAGGTCGAGAAGTTGTGTTTATACATAAAGTTTAGTGGGAGTTACGGTAATTTTAATTAGTTTAATATGTGGATGACATATTGATCATTGGGAATGATTTAAGACTTGGAGATATATAATACATCTTTAATATCCAGATTTATGGAGATAAATCCACATGATATTAGCGTCAAATAAGAAGTCTTATGTTGATAAGATTCATGACTAGTTCAATCAAGTTGAACATATTTGATTGATTCCATTTGCTTCCGCTGCCGGATCATTAAATGAGTAATGATGTATAGCACTTCATATACTTTGAGTATGATGAGTTGTTTCAAAATTGAATTTAAGTAATAGTTATCAAATAGCCATATAGATTATTCTTAAGTGCTTGAAAAAGCATTAAGGATGGAAAGTTAAGTGTTTTTGATGCAATTCACAAATTTGTGTAAGGGCTTACACTAATGACTGTTGAGATTGCATAAGGTTTCGGACAAAAACAATATTTGAAACACCTAAAGATGGTTAAAGAACCATTGTGGCTATGTTATTTAAGAAATGGATTTGCTAGAATCGTTCTAGGCAATATAGAACAATGAGAGATGCTTACAACGGAAATTGAGTACACTTGCAATCATGAGATGTGCGAGAGGGATGGGTCCCGCACACTGTTAAACAGTGGGAGCTATTCTATGACTAGAGAGCTTTTGTCTAGATTGGATCTAGACACATACTCAGAAAGTTTTGTAATACAAGGTATGCATTACGAAAGGAAAACGAGTATGTAGCAAGGTTGAGCAAGGAGTTACTAAAACCTACATAGCAAGGCCTAATCATAGGCTAAACATGATGAGTCATGTCATTTCAATTGAATTGAAATGAACAACTACATACAAGATCAAATTAGATTATAGAATATGAAATAGTAATCAGGCATTGACTATTCATATGTGATAATCGCATTCGTCGTTCGAGTTTTTACTTTAAAAAAAAACTCTTTTCTTGTACTTTGTTACATCCAAGCGGGTTGTATGACAATGTTGAACCCTGTCGGGCAGTGTGATGCGATTGATGGCAAGTTCAAGTGCCATAGAGTCATGTGAGATGACTAGTCGATCACATAGGCAGACTGTTAGGAACACTTTGTCGGGCAGTGACCGCTTATAGAGTTCTGGCAAATTTATAAAGCCTGGTCGTGGCGAGAGCTACTATAGTATTCTAATGAGTCGATTCTTTTGACTAAAGACTAGTCGCCTAAGGTGGCATGGTTTTAGATTAACTTTGATTTATGTTACTACGACCTTCGTAAATGGGGTCAAATGGGCATATTTTGGGTTATGATGGTTGTGGCTAGTCGAAGGGAATAGTGCGATAGGAATTGTCCACCCCCTTGTCAGGGTTAAAACAATATTTCAGGGCCACTCGAGGAGTAATGAACTAGAAATGCGTGGCCACGCTCGGAAGGTATCTATGGTAGATAATTCCGGTCAATCAGTTATTCTCCAGATCGAGGAAACCACTCTCGCAAGTACGACCCGAAAGACACCTTGCATTGAGTGGGAGATAGTAATAGGACAAGAGAATTGGTGACGCACACTTGTCGAGGACCAGTGGGAGATTGTTGGAGTGTCTCCAACAATAATGCGATCACAATTGTCGATCATAATGATCACATGTTTAAATCTCATTTTAAGAATACGTAAGGGATGATTCAATTATATAGTCAACTGACCAACATTAATCGGTAACGATTGGCTTGCTAGAGTTTGACGTTCTTGTCGTGGGACGGTGGTGGTCAGTTGATCCCTTAAGGTCACACCTAAAGGATGATGACCTTATTCGTAAAGTTGATTAATTGTATGACGATACAAGTTGATCAATTCCTTAAAATTGAACAATTCAATTGTGAGAGAGAATATTATTTCTTATTGTAATGAGATTAAATAAGATTTGTTTTAGTAATAAAAATGCTTTATTACTAAAATTGTTTATTGTTTGAGAAACAATAGAGATGAGAATGAATGGTTAATTATAATTACAAAATTTTGTGAATTATAATTAAATGACCCATTTTATTCATGTGATCAAGTATCACTAGTCAATTTGTTATATGTAATTTAATTAATTTATAAAATGATATTTATGTGATAAATATGCATTAAATTAATTAATAACAAGTATTATACTACATGTGACATATTGTGTGACAAATGACAAATTGACAAAATAAAATGGTAGTCCATTTTATGGAAGTGGACCGAAATGGAGGGAGTTATAATGCATTATGGTTGATTTATTTTATGTGATAAAATAGAGCTAATCATACCTATAGCATGATAGTCTTACACACCTATTTCTTCTGTAGACCAAAAAGCAAAAAGAAAAGATGTCATCCCTTGGCATTGGCTCCCTCCCCACCGGTTTTCCATGCTCATAAGGGGAGAATTTTGTTCTCTCTTTTAAGGTGTATTCATTCTCTATATGCATAATTAATTCATTCATGCATACCTCTCTCTTACACTCTTTCATCTTTCTCCAAAATTAGAGAAATCTTGATCCAAATTGTTCAATCAAATTACTAATATTATTAGTGTAATATATGAGTATTAGTAATTAATTTTAAGGTAAACTACTAAACAAATATCTAGCACATATTATTTAGTAGAGATAAGGGATAATCTTGGGTGCAATCAGGAGGAGTGGCTTCTATACTTGAAGTCTTTGGAGGATCATCCTAACATATTGAAAGCTCAAGAACAAGTGAGGTATGAGACCTCACTTGTGCCCATAAACCGAAATATTCAATGTAAGGAACCTGTTTTCCTCTACACTTATTTATATGTTTTGCATGCATAAGATCCTTAAGTTTTTATGACTAAAACTTTAAACTAAAATATGTGATATTTAAAATATGATTTCAGTGAACTTTCTATGAAAATTACAGAGTTTGGTTTTTGTGTTAGTCTAGTAGAAGTGTCTAAAATATTGGTTGATTGTATGCCTATGATCTGAATTCCTGCTTCCATCTACATACCATTTATTTTCGGGTCTTAACTCTTGATTTTCCCTGCTCATTATTCACCTATAAAAATAACTAAGCCAGAAGCATACCTTATACTAAACCAGCACCATTAGCAGCATAGTTTTCTATAGGCCTCCCTCCATAATCCATGAACTGTCCTTGCTTCATTTTCACCGCCATGTCCAATCCCGATATCTGGACTGACTGACTATATTGGTTTCCATTTCAGATAGTTCGGTGCTTGATAAGATTCAGATAGTTGCTGCTCGGGACTATTCAGACACTTGGTATGTATCAATCTTTTCTCTTCTTTTCAATTTTTCTCTCCAAATGTTTGTTTTTGTTCAGAACATGCGATTTCTGCTTGGTTTTAATTTCATTTCTGCTCATATTTTCATTTTTTTAGGTGTTTAATGTCACGATTTTATGATTAATTGTGCTGTTATGATAATGACGATGATTTATTTGATTAGTGTGTTAATTTTGGGGATTAGAGATAGTTCTTGCCTTAGGTAGGGTTTAATGATTTTAGTTTGCATCTGTGGTGTTGTTTGATAACTGAGACTTGAGATAGCATTTGTGGTGTTGCTTGATAATTGAAGGGTGGAACTATTGTTTTAAAATTAACACTGTTTCATGTGCCCTTGCTATTTCTAGATGTCCCTTTGTGTGTTCTAAACATTGCCTGAAACTTGGTGAGTTGCAGACCATGTGGTGATAGTATTTGAGGATAATCCAAAGGCTATTCAGGTTTACCTGTGTACAGAACTAAGAACTAAATTTAAAGTGTATTTAAATAAGCACATTACCTTCCGGTCAGATGGCCATCTGCAAACCTAAATAACTAAAGAACATAATGCTACAATACTTCAGTAATGATCCACTTCTTTCCCGTTTCAGATGCAGATGGCAGGTTCCCCCACCCAAGTTGTAATACCCTTCCGCCCACTATTATTGCAGATTACCAGCTGCCTTGAGTTCCACCCCTCAAAAAATACACCCTTGTTGGTGAGGATAGAAATTATGTGGTACTGCTGTACAATTTGGTGAAGGTTAAGTTAACTGAGCTTTTGGGTTTGTCTGCATCTCCATTATGAGTGTATTAGTATTACCACCAGGTCTTAGTATAATGGTTATGACGGACGTATCATGACAATATAGATCACAGGTTTAAAATCCCCCTTCCCTATTTATTGTACTGGCCAGCTGCCCTTGCGCCTCATTTGACACCAAGATATTACTCACTACTTCATATGTTTGGGATTTCATGGTCTGTTTTCTTCCTTAAATTCGCCCTCTGACAACGAGATTATGGGTTTCCTTGAGTATAATTTGTATAATTCATTTGCCAATTAATTCGACTTTAATTTGCTTGTCTATGTGTATAATTTGTCGTATTCATTCGACCTGACCAGAATGTTTGAGTTAACCCCTTTCAGTGCCTCTTTCATTGAATCTTCTTTAGTGAACACACACTGAAAGTGCAACAAAATTTGTTGCATTGTGATTGCAGCGGGAGCTAGGGATGAGGGTCCTTCATTTTTCAAGGCAAGAAAGCATTCCATGAATTTGTGCAAGGAAATGACAAGATTGGAGTTAATGAAAATTATGAGTTTTATGAGGTTTCTCAAAACCCTTGATTAGTTCTTTGCTTAGTGCTAGAACAACCCCATTACTTAGTGTTTGGGGTCGTGTATCTTGGTTTGCTTTGTGATCTGACCAAGTGCATAAGGGGATTAGTTCTTGCTTTGTGATCTTGAACAACATCCCGAGTCTTGAGATTGCTTTGTGATCTTCTCAAGTCATATCCCGAGTCTTGTTATTGTTTTGTGTCAAAACAGTCCCAAAGTTTCTGTTTTGTTGCCTTAAGTTATTGTGGGAATTGTTATTTGAATGTTTAGTTCATAAGCATTTAAGTTACAATCTTATTTCCATTGCTTTCTTTCAAAGTTATCAAGCTATTTAGGATCTTATATTCGTCCAAAACAGGCTGTTTCGTGCCTTGCTTTGGTTGAATCGTTTATTAGCTTCTAAATGTGTCCTTATATAGCTTGTTAGTCCTTAAAACAATCCATCTAAGTGTCCAAATCGAGTTCTTTGTTGAGTCTAATTCTGTCCAAGTTAGTTCTTGTTTTCGAGTCTTATATGTCCAAAAATCAAGTCCTAAGAGTTTTACTCCAAATTGGTATTAGAGCTTTGGTTGAGTGTTCATCTTTCCTAACTACATCTAAAACTACAAAAACAACCCAATGAGTGAAGAGAGGTTTTCAAAGCTTTGGTTTGTTTCTTGAAAAATCAGTTTTACTTAAGTTGTTGTGATTCTGATTTTTCATGGGAAAATTAGTAGCTATTGGTGTTGTACCCTATGTTCCATGCTCAAAGATGAAGCCTTGTGATCTTGGTTCCATTTCCAAGTCATTAGAAGCAGCTATGATGAAGTTGCAAACTCTAACAAAAGGGTATGAAGGTGATGTGCATACAAGGAGTGGAACAAGCACCCATGGGGTTCCAAGGGAACCAAAACCTCCTGATTTGTATCAAGGAGAACACCTCCTGCCCTATGAGTGTTCTAATTCCTCTTCTACCCTTAGAAGCAAAGGTAACACACCATTACTTCCTTCCTTTAATGGTGAAAACAGTAGAGCAATTGTGTCTTGGTTGTTTGATGTTGAATGCTATTTCGAGAACAAGTGTTTTTCTGATAAAGAGAAGTGTAAACAGGTTGTGTCTTCTTTAAAGGGTGTTGCTTTGTTGTGGTATAATACTCTTACATTTTCAAGGAGGATGGAAGGGAAGGGTAGAATATGTTCTTGGTTTAAACTTGAAAGGAACATGAGATTAAAGTTTCTACCTTTTTCTACCATGGATAATTTGTTGGCTGAACTTAAGACCCTTAAACAAAATTCCTTGAGTGTTCATGAGTATGCTAGATTATTTAAGGAGTTACACTTTGTGTGTGACATAGAAGTTGATTTTGTCCAAGAGAGAATCAGATTTTATCTTGGCTTGAAATCTGAAATTGCTAGGAGAATTAACTTAGAAATGGTGCATTCATATGGTGAGTTGTTTGAGTTGGCTTTGTTTGTTGAAAGGAGTTTATCAAGGCCTAGAACACATGAGGTCTTAGCTAAAGGGGACAGTTTAGAAGCTATAAAAACAGTTGGGAAGGAGGAGGGGCTAATCCAAAAGGATGTTGTCCCATGCTTGGTCTCTCTTGAGTCTAAAGCTAAGGATGCTCAAAGGGAAGATGTAGGTGATGCCCTTACACACCACAAGGAGGAATCAGAACCAACACACTCTATACAAGTCCTTGTTGGGAAACAGCATGGGGCCGAACTTGTCGTTAGCTCAAACATCATCTACTTGAGTCCATTAGAGCTATCCATAAACAAGAAGTTGCAGCAACCTTTAAGCCTTAAGATGGATGGTTTCTTAAGCTCCTTTGAAGGTGATATGTGTTTGGATTCAAGCAAGGGTGAAGCAAGAAAGGAGTCTTGGGTCATTCCATACTCAAGTGCACCAAATGTAACCTCCTACACCAGCCATGGTCCTAACTTTAAAGCTTACATCTTGAAGGGGCCTGATTTGTCCAAGAACTTTGCTGACAAGAGTGTAACAACACCACTCTTGCCATACACAATTCTGGTCTATGATCCAGGAGGAAGTCATGATAATCTATCTCTTGAGGTGTGCGTTGTCTTGTTGTGAAGAGGTTGAATATGACAATGTCGAGAATTTGAGGGCAAATTCTTTTGAAGAAAGGGAGTTTGCAACAAAATTTGTTGCATTGTGATTGCAGCGGGAGCTAGGGATGAGGGTCCTTCATTTTTCAAGGCAAGAAAGCATTCCATGAATTTGTGCAAGGAAATGACAAGATTGGAGTTAATGAAAATTATGAGTTTTATGAGGTTTCTCAAAACCCTTGATTAGTTCTTTCCTTAGTGCTAGAACAACCCCATTACTTAGTGTTTGGGGTCGTGTATCTTGGTTTGCTTTGTGATCTGACCAAGTGCATAAGGGGATTAGTTCTTGCTTTGTGATCTTGAACAACATCCCGAGTCTTGAGATTGCTTTGTGATCTTCTCAAGTCATATCCCGAGTCTTGTTATTGTTTTGTGTCAAAACAGTCCCAAAGTTTCTGTTTTGTTGCCTTAAGTTATTGTGGGAATTGTTATTTGAATGTTTAGTTCATAAGCATTTAAGTTACAATCTTATTTCCATTGCTTTCTTTCAAAGTTATCAAGCTATTTAGGATCTTATATTCGTCCAAAACAGGCTGTTTCGTGCCTTGCTTTGGTTGAATCGTTTATTAGCTTCTAAATGTGTCCTTATATAGCTTGTTGGTCCTTAAAACAATCCATCTAAGTGTCCAAATCGAGTCCTTTGTTGAGTCTAATTCTGTCCAAGTTAGTTCTTGTTTTCGAGTCTTATATGTCCAAAAATCAAGTCCTAAGAGTTTTACTCCAGAAAGATAATCCATCTTGTTGCTCTATTTGAAAACTAGGTTATAGCAAGAGATATAGTGACCAGATAATTTCTCATTTGGATCTGTTTATTCTTTAGACGAACTAGAATCTTAGGCGTATGATAATTTCCATGAAGCAGTTTACAAATAATATTTTTGGCTAACTGTGGTGTCATTTGAGCACAGTTGTTTTTATCTATGAGAAATGCTTTCGAATTTAGAAAGCTTTATGTGAAAGAGCATGAGAAATTTTAGTAATTTTTTTTTCTTTTATAAGTGGCAACATCCAATTTATGAATCACTTTTTTTCTTTGAAGTCTGACCCTCCAATATTTTATTAGTAATAACTTGTTTACATTTTGAATCTCAGGTGTGCTGTTGATTGCTCGCAAAAATTAGGGTTGCGATTCGTAGTTTCCGATTCATCTGTTTTTCGATATCAGGTACCACAAATAAAATAATTCTCTCCTCTTCTCTTCTTTTCTCTTCTTTTGTTTAGTTTCCTATTGGAGTTTTTATTGTTTGTGATCAACTTCGGTGATTCTCGTTTTATGTCTATTTTCTCTAGTTAATTAAGCCATGTTCACTTCTTTATCTACTTAAACATACAATGAGTATTAAAATACTTAAAACGTTATTACTTTTACAGTTTCATGATTAGTCGTTATTTATCTTGTACTTTTGGGACAATAGCAAATGTTTTTTTTTTCTACGAGTATTAAAATACTATACATGTTTAATCCATATGGGCGTGTCTGGTGTTTTTGGTTTGTGTAGACATGGATACAAGTTGGATTACATTGGCAAATGACCATTCGAACTACATAGATGGTTGTTTGAAATTTATTGCGATAGCTAAAGAAAGTCTTGTAGAAGGAAAAATAAAGTGTCCTAGTAAAAATTGCAAATTACGTTATTGGTTGCCGCTTAGTGAAGTAGAGGGGCATATTTTGTTCAAAGGCTTTTATCAAAAGTATACAAATTGGATTTGGCATGGTAAAGGGGATGTTCTTGATCATATAACTAGTGCTGATGTTGGTAGCACTAGTAAAGGATCATTTGTAGGTCGTGATGATATGAGTGGTCTATTCGATGCAGCTAATTTGGTTAACGTTTCTCACTTTTCTAAAGGGGTTAATGATGAACTTCCTCACTCACACATGAAAAATAGTGATATTGATGATCTATCTATGGGATGTAGTTATAATGATGATTCAGATCATGAGTACGGCTCTCATAAGTTATATGGTGATGAATCTCATAATGAATCTAATAAACCATCAAAAGGAAACAACATTGAGGAAGAGGCAAAGTATAAAAGATTGTTTGAGGCCGCAAATGAAGAACTTTATGAAGGATGTCAAACTTTCTCAAAATTGTCCTTTATTTTACACTTATTTCATATTAAGTGTATGTTTCATTGGTCTAATGATTCATTCAATAAATTAATTGAACTTCTACTCGAAGCATTTCCCCAAATGAGAGAATTCCCGTCATCTTATTACGAGGGGAAAAAGTTAATTAATAACTTTGGCCTTTGATACGAACTGAGCGGCGGAATTAAAAACAAATTGGACAGTGCTGAGGACTGTTCGTACTAGGTACGCGCAGACCTGAAACTGATTAATTTAGAGAACAAAAGATTAAAGATTAACGGACTGTTTTTGGCGAACCGAACGTACTAGGTACGACCAGTTCTGATTTTTGTATATAAGGGATAGTGTTTTGAACAAGCAAGACCTATTACTTGATCAAAGTGAGTGAGATCAAGACCTATTGATCAACAACTCGAGAATTTTAATTAGAAACGCGTTCCAATCAAAACCAGTTTTGTTTCTAAGCAAGAAACGATTTTTGTAAACATAAGTTTGAGCAAATTTCTGGATTATTTTATTCATGAACTTGAAGGCTTTATATAAGCCCCAAGGCTGCCGTCCTAAATGGTCCAAGTAAGGTGAAGAGTTGAGCAATCACTCTTCACTTAATTACAATACTTAAAGCTACTAGTTCATTGAACTTAGACAATCACTAATTAAGCTAAGATATTATTGTAAAACATAATCTGAAAAATGCTAATAAAATGTAATATTGGTCCGTCCTTTCCTTGGTAAACGTGCTCCCCATCAGCCCCCTTGTTCCATACTTAGCAAATTCACAAAGGAAGGATTATTGAAACACAAAGGCTGAAAATTACGAGCCACAATCAGACTGTCACCGTGACTGTTCACAACCAGCTCGTCCAGCCCGTTAACCAAATTCGAGTCATTAGCTTGGATCGCATCAATGAGTACAAGCCCAACCACCAGCTGCCACCATGGCCAGCTGGTTGGTCACTAAATTAGGCTCAGAAAAGTCCTAGGGGTCCAAGAAAAATTACAATGCAAGTCCCAGAAATCCAAGCTGGACAGATCTGCGGCAAATGACAAACAACAAAAGCAACCTTTCCATTTCTGGCTAAACCATGAGGAAAAAGCACTCAAAGAACTTTTGGCTTGTCTCCCCATCTACCAGATACAACCTAGAGCCAATTTTAATGCCAAGGACTCAATCATTTCGTCCTCAAGTGCCTACATTCAACAAAAAAGCCAAAGAATGCAACAAAGGACCACAACCTCACACACACCGCATTTCTTTTGTTTTCATTCCAGTTTGCAATTAAGAGCGTTTTAACCATTGTAATATTGTATTTGGACTCTTACCAGCATGTGAGGAAGGATCCTGACCCTTGGATGTAGTTTCCTTTCAAGTTTATAACCTAAAATGGTCTATATAAGGACCTCAACTCAGAATGTTGTAACCCAGCTGATTTATGAATGAAACCTGAGAATTCTCTCAAATTTAAACCTCTTAATCTTGTGCTTAGTCTGTAGATTAGAGTCAGGCTTGATAATAACTTGTGCTTAGACTGTGGTTATTGATTAAGTACCTGTTAGTAGAGTCTAAACTTTCCTGTGCTGAGACTGTGGCTAGTTTAGCTTTGCTGTTTGCTTCAGTTGAGTCTTTCCTGTGTTAATCCGTGGAAATTGTTTACTCAAGTATCCCAAATTGTTAGCTTAATTCCCTGTGAGTATTCTGTGGGTTTTCAGTTGATAATTATATCCAAAGTTCCCTCCTTTCAGTCACCATTCCAGAACTGCCACACTTACAAATCCATTGTGTCATCGGTCGGTTCAACTGAGTTTTAAAAATACTTTGAGTCCTCTAAAAATCCTGGAGTTTTGCTCAGAGTTAGTTCTTATATTAAAGTAATTTACTGCCAAGTTTCATGATTTTAGGAGGTCATTTCATAATTTTAGTAATTAGCACAAGTTTATTGCATTCCTAATGATACGAATTCGCAGCGGACATATTCAAAGAATCAATAAAAACAAACAAAAGGGATAAGCAGACACCAAGTTAGACCTATAACTTAATGAACGAGATTGGCTAACCAAGACCTATTGGTTCCAATCGGGCAACAATTAGGAAACGCGTCCTAATTAATCACTATTTTGGATTGTAAGCAACAATCCGAGTTTCACAACCAAACGTACCCACGTTTAATTTGAAAACACTTTTTTTTTTTATCAAAGTTCAATCATTTTTACACTCGTATACGTATCATACTCCCTTTCTTCAAAAAGAATCGTCCCGATTCTTAGACCGTTCAATGTCGAGATGTGCTGCTCCTTGGCTTGTCATATATGACCGTCATTCTCTGGTTGATACCGGGATCGAATACCAATTTGGTTCGAACGCCTTTTTTGAAGGCCTCGACATATGCACAGGCTGTCAGTTTCATTAAAAACCCCGAGTTGAAACGAGCTTTGAATGATCCAAAGAAATGGTGAGGTTGAGCGTGCGATTGAGGTGAGTTGAACGAAGCCAAAGAACAGCAAAACAACGAGCAACGTGTTTTGACAACGTTATTTGCCAAGACCTTTTGAGAGTAGCCATGAAACTTTGCAGCCATATGAATTTCCAATGGAGATTTATAGTAGCTATAAGATGAGAATTCCACAGGCTCTTCCGTGACTTGAATCTCATCAAAAACAGGTTGTAATTCCGGGTTAAAATAATACGTATCTTCATTTTGATAAACATCGAAAATAGGAGGTAGACTTGGGTCGAAAAATTCTGATTGGAACTCCAAGAACTCCTCCATGGATCGTCTTGAATTTAAGGAAATCAAGAAGCTACCTGACGCGCCAAATGATGCGAAATAACAGAGGAAATAATAAAGAGTAACCGGATATTTATCAAACTATGATGCCAAAATGTTTTTGATACCACTTAATGAATCAGACCAATGAGTACGAGTTGTTGGATAAAGGGAAGATGGTAGTTTTAAGGCCTATGTCGTCCGATGCTACAAGAGCTATGCGTTCTAATGGTAAGAAGAACTCGAGTCTAACCATGTTAGCATTGGAAGGCAAGTTCGATGAAGGTCTTGACAAGGATGAGTTATGGAGCAGCGGCATTGGTTCGTCATTAGATTTCAACCTACCACCTGTAATTGACGAATATGAAGATGATGGAGCGTGTGATGCTACAGCCAAGAGACCGTACCATTTATCCAATTTCGGCCATAAATTCGGAAAACGTGCTGCACCATTCAAGCATACTATCGATGCTCACAAGTTTTCGGTTCATCAATGTTTTTATTTGGTTGATTTTCAGGTACCAAGGGCTGCTGCAATTGTGAAAGTTTCTGGTTGTTCTATGGGTTCAATCGACAACACAGTTAGGGATGAAGTGTCTAGGCTTGTGCATGGAGGGTGGTGGGGAGGTTGGCACAAAGACATTCTGCAATCAAATGAAAGGGACATGATGCGGCCGTGTCGCGAAGATGGTTCCAGTTTGCTATTTGGGTTCGTCATTTTTGTTTTTTTGTTCTTATTGTTCTTTTTGGTACTGGTGAATTCAAGCATCTAGAATTGAGGTCAGTTCCTTTCGGAGAGGGAGGAGATGATACAGGTGCGGGTACGGATTCAATTAACAATGGGTCATTGGGCCTTTTAGCAACTATGGGCTATTTGATGGGTCATTCACGTCCGCAGCTGGAGTTCGTTTGTTTCGTTTCTTGTGGTGGAATCTAGCATTTTCTTAATTAGTTTACTTTGTTGTTTAATGGCCTTTAATTGCTAGGATTATGGCCTTAATTAGCTGATTTATTTCTGTCATTAGTAGTCTTTTCAGTAGCTTGAACGGATGTTTTAGGAGGCTATTTATAGTCTTAAATCTACCCATAATAGGGCATCAAAGTTTTAATCAAAAATCACAGAAAACGCTTGTTAAGCACAAACCTTGTTTTTATTCGAACGCGCTTTGAATATTAACTTGATCGACTCAATAGGTCTTGAGATCGTTCACTATTGATAAGTTATAGGTCTAGCTTATCAAATATCGCTTTCGAAATTTTAATTCGTATCATAAGTGGTATCAGAGCTTCGGCTCTTGATTTCCTATAATCGAGACGATCCAAGCATCTGATTCATATTTTATAATACCAAAAAAAAAAAAAAAAAAACAACACAAAAACATGGCAGAATATGACGATGACATGTTACTCGAAAATCTTCGAGAATTATTACATAACCGTCCTACTGGCAGTCGATCTAGCCTTAGGCCGAAGCAAGATGAGTTCAAGGTGACGGATTTTCCCGAATTCACCGGTGGAACTAACCCAGAGGATTATTTAGAATGGGAAAGGAAAATCGAACGAATGTTCGATTTCAAGGATCTTAGTGATGGGAAAAGATGTAAATATGCCATCTTGAAACTTAGCAAAGGCGCGTCATTATGGTTCGAAGGGCTGAAATCAAAACGAACTCGGACGGGAAAAGAAAAGATTACCTCCTGGGATTCTCTGAAACGCAAGTTACGAAAACGGTATGTCCCTGCTACTCATCGCCTTACTTTATATCGGAAAATCGCGGACTTGGTTCAAGGCAAATTAAGTATTAGTGAGTATATCGATGAATTTGAAAAATTAGCCTTAATGGGTGAATTAGAGGAGAATGAGGAACAAAAGATGTCACTTTTTGTGCGAGGTTTGAATCGTAACATTGCTAATTCTGTCGAGTTGTATCCTTATGCTGATTTCGATACCTTATGTGGTTTATGCGTAAAAATTGAGGCACAAGGGAAGTCGAGATATGGGAGTTCAAGTGGGGAATATAGCAGTTCTGGTGGGTGGTCTAAACCAGAAACATCCGAGGTAGGAGGGTCAACTTCCGTATCCAATTCGGGCCCTAAATCCATTACCACAACCGTAGCAACTTTTGGTGGTACGAAAACGGTTGCCCCTCTGAAAGAGCAAAGCTTAACTAAGGTTCGATGCTTCAAGTGTCAAGGTTTTGGACACTATCAAAATGCTTGCCCTAACAAGCGAGTTGTTACTTTGAGAGAAGCGGTGGCTGTTCGTGACGACTTACCTGTTGAGGAAGACGAGTCACTTGGTGGTGTATTCAATCTCAACGAAGTTGAGGAGGATGAGTTGGATGTCGTGGCATATGAGGCTCAAAACTACGATGTAAGCTTAGTCATTCGTTCTTTGCAAGTCCAATCCGAGCCAATCAGACCTGAAACCGAACAGCGTGATCAACTGTTCCATACGAAATGTCAAGTGAATGATAGGTGGTGTAGCGTGATCATTGACGGTGGAAGTTGTACGAACGCGGCTTCAAGTGAGATGGTTACGAAACTAGCGTTGCCAACTACGGTTCATCCCAAGCCTTATGCAATTACTGAGTCGAATTGACGCGTTCGATCCAAAAATCGTTATTGTTTGACGCGTTTTCAAACTTTAACCCGATTCGTATTCAATAGGTCTTGAATACAATCACCCACTATCAAGCTATAGGTCTAGTTTGATAAATATCCGGTTACTCTTTATTATTTCCTCTGTTATTTCGCATCACCTGAAAAACTGTCTTTGGTTTGCTGGTTTGGTTGTTGTATTTTGTCTAAACCCTTGGACATTACACTGCAAATTGGTAATCAGAGCAAGGTCATAACACAATTCCACCTTGTGTTAGTCTTGGGAAGGAAAGTGAGTTCATTTTTACCCTAACTACAACAAAACCACAAAAATAACACATGAGTGAAGAGAGATTTACTGGCATTGAGACCAGGGTGGAGCAGATAGCAGGAAGGATTAATGACTTGGTAAATGTTGTTAACACTCTTGCAGAAGGGATTCCTAACCATGATCCAAGGAGGCCACCCCACGAGGCGAGAGGGGGTAGGGGCTTTCTTTGGAGCAGAAGAGGACAACAATACTACCAAGATCAAGAGGAAGATATCTCAGATACTGATGAATCTATGGCAGACGGCATCTACATGGAAAGAGACAAAGATATAAAGGTAGAAATTCCTGATTTCCATGGTAGTCTAAACCCTGAAGATTTATTAGACTGGATTAGAACTGTTGAGAGAGTGTTTGAATTTAAAGGATATACTGACAGGAAAGCTTTCAAAGTTTCTATCCTTAAATTCAAAGGTTATGCCTCACTTTGGTATGAAACCCTGAAAAGCCAGAGAATTAGAGAAGGCAAGGAACCCATTAAATCTTGGCTAAAACTTAAAAAGAAATTGAAAGATAAGTTTATAGCTAAAGATTACACACAGGATATGTTTATTAAGTTAACCCAGCTGAAACAAGACCAACAATCTGTTGAGTCTTATCTTAGGAGCTTTGAACAACTTACCCTACAATGTGAGATCACTGAAAAGCCTGAACAGAAGATTGCTAGGTTTGTTGAGAGCTTAGATCCTAAAATTGCTTTAAAGGTTTGAATGCAGCAAGTTTGGTCCTTTGATGAGGCAGTCAACCTGGCATTGAGGATTGAAAAGATGGGAAAAGCCAAGGTCACTGCTTCCAAACCCCTTACCAGACCCACTTTCAAACCTTTTTCTGGGGTTAGGATTGGAGAGATCCTAAAACTTGCAACCCAACCAACACCAGACAAGGGGAAGAGTCATGTGAATCCTAAAACCAACCCACCTGTGACTGATGGGAAGCATTTAAATGCTTCCAGTGCCAAGGGTATGGCCATTTTAGGAGGGACTGTCCTTCTAAGAGAACCCTGACAGCAATGGAGGTAGAACAATGGGAGAGGGAAGGTTTGGTTCAGTATGAGGAAAATGAGACCCTGATAATAGAGGAAAAGGAGACTGAAGAAGAACTAGAACAGGAGCAAGTTGTGGTCCACCCTGACACAGGTCACAACTTGGTCTTATGGAGGGTCATGCATTCCCAACACTCACCTTTGGAAGCTGATCAAAGGTCCCTGATATTCAGAACCAGATGCACAGTCCAGGGAAGGGTTTGTAACCTGATCATAGATGGGGGAAGTTGTACGATTGTGGCATCAAATGCCATGGTTAACAAGCTCAACCTGACAACTTAAGAGCACCCAAACCCTTACAAGTTGAGATGGTTGAACAAGGGAGTAGAAGTAAGGGTGGACAAACAATGCTTGGTTCCATTTTATATTGGGAAGGTGTATAAAGATGAAGTCTTGTGTGATATTGTCCCAATGGATGCCTGCCACCTACTCTTGGGGAGGCCATGGGAGTATGACAGGAATACCACTCACCATGGGAAGGATAACATCTATAGTTTCAGGCATGAAGGCAAGAAGGTCACCCTGACCCCATTACCACCTAACCAGAGGAACTATGGAAGTCCAAGTATGCCAGAGGAGGGCAATGGTGTGCTATTTCTTTCTGAGGCAGCCATGATCAAAGAAATGAAGCAAGAACAACCTATCTGGGTGTTACTATCTAAAGAAGTAAGCAAGGAAGGGAGCCCTGAGATGCCTGCTGAAGTTAGGCCATTAATTCAGAGGTATAAGGAGGTGTTTCCAAGAGAGCTGCCTAGTGGGTTGCCACCATTGAGAGGCATTGAGCACCACATAGACCTTGTTCCAGGCTCAGTGCTTCCTAATAGGCCAGCTTATAGATGTGATCCAGCTGCTACCAAAGAATTACAAAGCCAAATTGAGGAACTTATGAGCAAAGGATTTGTCAGGGAATCTCTCAGTCCTTGTGCAGTCCCTGCTCTACTTGTTCCAAAGAAAGATGGGACATGGAGGATGTGTACTGACAGCAGGGCCATTAACAACATTACTGTCAAGTACAGGTTCCCAATCCCAAGGTTGGATGACATGTTAGATGAGCTCAGTGGTGCCATCATTTTTTCCAAGATTGATCTCAGGCAAGGGTACCACCAAGTCAGGATAAGAGAAGGAGATGAGTGGAAAACTGCCTTCAAAACTAAACATGGACTGTATGAATGGCTTGTGATGCCATTCGGTCTTTCTAATGCACCAAGCACCTTTATGAGACTGATGACAGAGGTGCTGAGGCCAT